>NC_074665.1:95492827-95690327 GCF_029448725.1 Salvelinus fontinalis | reverse complement strand
TGCCGAACAGTACGACGGCTGGCACCAGAAGGCAAACCACATCTCTCATCCCGACCATATTTGTGTTGCTGGTTTTAGTAGCCGCTATATCTTCTCCTGTCCTCTAACCGAGGTTTTAACGATGTAGCCAGGCAGCCCGACTCGAATAGACTACGCGTTTCTCATAGACGGGCTTACAGCAGTGCGGTCAGGGCAGAGTGAGCGAGCATGAATATGAGAGAGAAACAACAGTGAAATGGTGTCATTCTGAACTGTGTTTCTAATTGAATGAGTGAAGCCAGCGACAGCCTAAAATGCATTTGCCTCTTCCATTTAGTCGTCTATTATACAAAACTGTACTTTAGATGGTTATTTGGTCTTAATTAACAAGTAAAACTGTTTTTTTAAGTGTTTATCGCTCTTCTTATTGTCCTACTTGTCTTTAGTCTACCAAATAGAAATGTATGAATTATTGAGTCGTGCCAGCACACAGTCACAGGACTGATAGAAATGTATGAATTATTGAGTCGTACCACCACACAGTCACAGGACTGATATAAATGGATGAATGATTGAGTCGTACCACCACACAGTCACAGGACTGATAGAAATGGATGAATTATTGAGTCGTGCCACCACACAGTCACAGGACTGATAGAAATGGATGAATTATTGAGTCGTGCCAGCACACAGTCACAGGACTGATAGAAATGGATGAATTATTGAGTCGTGCCACCACACAGTCACAGGACTGATAGAAATGGATGAATTATTGAGTCGTACAACCACACAGTCACAGGACTGATAGAAATGGATGAATTATTGAGTCGTACAACCACACAGTCACAGGACTGATAGAAATGGATGAATTATTGAGTCGTACCACCACACAGTCACAGGACTGATAGAAATGGATGAATTATTGAGTCGTACAACCACACAGTCACGGGACTGATAGAAATGGATGAATTATTGAGTCGTGCCACCACACAGTCACAGGACTGATAGAAATGGATGAATTATTGAGTCGTGCCACCACACAGTCACAGGACTGATAGAAATGGATGAATTATTGAGTCGTGCCACCACACAGTCACAGGACTGATAGAAATGGATGCATTATTGAGTCGTGCCACCACACAGTCACAGGACTGATAGAAATGGATGCATTATTGAGTCGTGCCACCACACAGTCACAGGACTGATAGAAATGGATGAATTCTTGAGTCGTACCACCACACAGTCACAGGACTGATAGAAATGGATGAATTATTGAGTCGTGCCACCACACAGTCACAGCACTGATAGAAATTTATGAATTATTGAGTCGTACCACCACACAGTCACAGGACTGATAGAAATGTATGAATTATTGAGTCGTACAACCACACAGTCACAGGACTGATAGAAATGGATGAATTATTGAGTCGTGACAGCACACAGTCACAGGACTGATAGAAATGGATGAATTATTGAGTCGTACCACCACACAGTCACAGGACTGATAGAAATGGATGAATTATTGAGTCGTACAACCACACAGTCACGGGACTGATAGAAATGGATGAATTATTGAGTCGTACCACCACACAGTCACAGGACTGATAGAAATGGGTGAATTATTGAGTCGTACCACCACACAGTCACAGGACTGATAGAAATGGATGAATTATTGAGTCGTACCACCACACAGTCACAGGACTGATAGAAATGGATGAATTATTGAGTCGTACAACCACACAGTCACGGGACTGATAGAAATGGATGAATTATTGAGTCGTACCACCACACAGTCACAGGACTGATAGAAATGGATGAATTATTGAGTCGTACAACCACACAGTCACGGGACTGATAGAAATGGATTAATTATTGAGTCGTACCACCACACAGTCACAGGACTGATAGAAATGGATGAATTATTGAGTCGTACAACCACACAGTCACGGGACTGATAGAAATGGATGAATTATTGAGTCGTACCACCACACAGTCACAGGACTGATAGAAATGGATGAATTATTGAGTCGTACAACCACACAGTCACGGGACTGATAGAAATGGATGAATTATTGAGTCGTACCACCACACAGTCACAGAAGCAGTACTTTACCCTTATTGATCGATGTGTTTTCTCTTCACTGCACCAGTCATGAGTTGAATCAACTAGATTTGTTTTTACGTTGCTTATTGAGAAGTTAGGCCCGTTCCAGGACGGCCAGCTGTGAACATCAACAATACGTGGCCCTTGCCAAGACGACGTAATCAGCATTTCATCATCAATCATGTCATAATCATGCTGAACAAACTACAGAACTGCAGGAAGAGCGGGACCCTTTTGGTTGAACATACTGTAGTGCTAGCTAGACTGCAGTGTGCCTGTGTGCGTGCGTGTGTATGTGCGCATTGCAACAGCAGCTGTGGGAACAGCAATCTAGTAAACAGGACAACATAGTACTGATAAGGGTTAAAGCTGGTTCACCATGTTAGAGGGGAGACTCAGACCAGGACAACATAATACCGATAAGGGTTAAAGCTGGTTCACCATGTTAGAGGGGAGACTCAGACCAGGACAACATAGTACTGATAAGGGTTAAAGCTGGTTCACCATGTTAGAGGGGAGACTCAGACCAGGACAACATAGTAAGGGTTAATGCTGGTTCACCATGTTAGAGGGGAGACTCAGACCAGGACAACATAGTACTGATAAGGGTTAAAGCTGGTTCACCATGTTAGAGGGGAGACTCAGACCAGGACAACATAGTACTGATAAGGGTTAAAGCTGGTTCACCATGTTAGAGGGGAGACTCAGACCAGGACAACATAGTACTGATAAGGGTTAAAGCTGGTTCACCATGTTAGAGGGGAGACTCAGACCAGGACAACATAGTACTGATAAGGGTTAATGCTGGTTCACCATGTTAGAGGGGAGACTCAGACCAGGACAACATAGTACTGATAAGGGTTAAAGCTGGTTCACCATGTTAGAGGGGAGACTCAGACCAGGACAACATAGTACTGATAAGGGTTAAAGCTGGTTCACCATGTTAGAGGGGAGACTCAGACCAGGACAACATAGTAAGGGTTAATGCTGGTTCACCATGTTAGAGGGGAGACTCAGACCAGGACAACATAGTAAGGGTTAAAGCTGATTCACCATGTTAGAGGGGAGACTCAGACCAGGACAACATAGTACTGATAAGGGTTAAAGCTGGTTCACCATGTTAGAGGGGAGACTCAGACCAGGACAACATAGTACTGATAAGGGTTAAAGCTGGTTCACCATGTTAGAGGGGAGACTCAGACCAGGACAACATAGTACTGATAAGGGTTAATGCTGGTTCACCATGTTAGAGGGGAGACTCAGACCAGGACAACATAGTACTGATAAGGGTTAAAGCTGGTTCACCATGTTAGAGGGGAGACTCAGACCAGGACAACATAGTACTGATAAGGGTTAAAGCTGGTTCACCATGTTAGAGGGGAGACTCAGACCAGGACAACATAATACTGATAAGGGTTAAAGCTGGTTCACCATGTTAGAGGGGAGACTCAGACCAGGACAACATAGTACTGATAAGGGTTAAAGCTGGTTCACCATGTTAGAGGGGAGACTCAGACCAGGACAACATAGTACTGATAAGGGTTAAAGCTGGTTCACCATGTTAGAGGGGAGACTCAGACCAGGACAACATAGTACTGATAAGGGGTTAAAGCTGGTTCACCATGTTAGAGGGGAGACTCAGACCAGGACAACATAGTACTGATAAGGGTTAAAGCTGGTTCACCATGTTAGAGGGGAGACTCAGACCAGGACAACATAGTACTGATAAGGGTTAAAGCTGGTTCACCATGTTAGAGGGGAGACTCAGACCAGGACAACATAGTACTGATAAGGGTTAAAGCTGGTTCACCATGTTAGAGGGGAGACTCAGACCAGGACAACATAGTACTGATAAGGGTTAAAGCTGGTTCACCATGTTAGAGGGGAGACTCAGACCAGGACAACATAATACTGATAAGGGTTAAAGCTGGTTCACCATGTTAGAGGGGAGACTCAGACCAGGACAACATAGTACTGATAAGGGGTTATTAAAGCTGGTTCACCATGTTAGAGGGGAGACTCAGACCAGGACAACATAGTACTGATAAGGGTTAAAGCTGGTTCACCATGTTAGAGGGGAGACTCAGACCAGGACAACATAGTACTGATAAGGGTTAAAGCTGGTTCACCATGTTAGAGGGGAGACTCAGACCAGGACAACATAGTACTGATAAGGGTTAATGCTGGTTCACCATGTTAGAGGGGAGACTCAGACCAGGACAACATTGTACTGATAAGGGTTAAAGCTGGTTCACCATGTTAGAGGGGAGACTCAGACCAGGACAACATAGTACTGATAAGGGTTAAAGCTGGTTCACCATGTTAGAGGGGAGACTCAGACCAGGACAACATAGTACTGATAAGGGTTAAAGCTGGTTCACCATGTTAGAGGGGAGACTCAGACCAGGACAACATAGTACTGATAAGGGGTTATTAAAGCTGGTTCACCATGTTAGAGGGGAGACTCAGACCAGGACAACATAGTACTGATAAGGGTTAAAGCTGGTTCACCATGTTAGAGGGGAGACTCAGACCAGGACAACATAGTACTGATAAGGGTTAAAGCTGGTTCACCATGTTAGAGGGGAGACTCAGACCAGGACAACATAGTACTGATAAGGGTTAAAGCTGGTTCACCATGTTAGAGGGGAGACTCAGACCAGGACAACATAGTACTGATAAGGGTTAATGCTGGTTCACCATGTTAGAGGGGAGACTCAGACCAGGACAACATAGTACTGATAAGGGTTAAAGCTGGTTCACCATGTTAGAGGGGAGACTCAGACCAGGACAACATAGTACTGATAAGGGTTTAAGCTGGTTCACCATGTTAGAGGGGAGACTCAGACCAGGACAACATAGTACTGATAAGGGTTAAAGCTGGTTCACCATGTTAGAGGGGAGACTCAGACCAGGACATGGATGACAGGTCTGGTTGAGACCAGGCTCCAATCTGATGCTCTTCATCCACAGAGGAGAGAAAGAGGAAGGAAGAAAGGGAGAGACAGAAGAAAGAGTGACAGAGAAGGGAGAGAGAGGGAGAAACAAAATACAGGGAGAGGAGAGAGAGAAGGGAGAGTGAGAGAGACACATTAAATACAGGGAGAGGAGAGAGAGAAGGGAGAGAGAGAGAGACAAAATACAGGGAGAGGAGAGAGAGAAGGGAGAGAGAGAGAGACAAAATACAGGGAGAGGAGAGAGAGAAGGGAGAGAGAGAGAGACATAAAAGAGGGAGAGGAAAGAGAGAAGGGAGAGATTATTTCAGATTACTCTAAATGAAGAGGTCTTGTATGAGCCTATAGGTCGTCTGTTCTAATCCATCAACAGCCATAGTAGTGGTCACACGGTGGACTAGGCAGACATACTATGATGGGCTGAGTCCCAAATGGCACCCTATTCCCTATATAGTGTACTACTTTTGCCCGGAGCCATATGGACCCTATTTAAAGGTAGTAGTAGTGCACTATAAAGGGAATAGGGTGCAAGTTTGGGATGTAACCTATTACTGCTGCCAGAGCAGGGGAATCAGAGAAAGCCTATCTCTTGTGGAATAGCTACATGTCCGTGGGGAGATTACAGTGATGTGGAGGGACTAGTAACAGCAGTAACATGTGAAGTAGAGATTACAGTGATGTGGACTAGTGACAGCAGTAACATGTGAAGTAGAGATTACAGTGATGTGGAGGGACTAGTAACAGCAGTAACATGTGAAGTAGAGATTACAGTGATGTGGACTAGTGACAGCAGTAACATGTGAAGTAGAGATTACAGTGATGTGGACTAGTGACAGCAGTAACATGTGAAGTAGAGTTTACAGTGATGTGGACTAGTGACAGCAGTAACATGTGAAGTAGAGATTACAGTGATGTGGACTAGTGGACTAGTGACAGCAGTAACATGTGAAGTAGAGATTACAGTGATGTGGACTAGTGACAGCAGTAACATGTGAAGTAGAGATTACAGTGATGTGGACTAGTGACAACAGTAACATGTGAAGTAGAGATTACAGTGATGTGGACTAGTGACAGCAGTAACATGTGAAGTAGAGATTACAGTGATGTGGACTAGTGACAGCAGTAACATGTGAAGTAGAGATTACAGTGATGTGGACTAGTGACAGCAGTAACATGTGAAGTAGAGTTTACAGTGATGTGGACTAGTGACAGCAGTAACATGTGAAGTAGAGATTACAGTGATGTGGACTAGTGGACTAGTGACAGCAGTAACATGTGAAGTAGAGATTACAGTGATGTGGACTAGTGACAGCAGTAACATGTGAAGTAGAGATTACAGTGATGTGGACTAGTGACAACAGTAACATGTGAAGTAGAGATTACAGTGATGTGGACTAGTGACAGCAGTAACATGTGAAGTAGAGATTACAGTGATGTGGACTAGTGACAGCAGTAACATGTGAAGTAGAGATTACAGTGATGTGGACTAGTGACAGCAGTAACATGTGAAGTAGAGATTACAGTGATGTGGACTAGTGACAGCAGTAACATGTGAAGTAGAGATTACAGTGATGTGGACTAGTGACAGCAGTAACATGTGAAGTAGAGATTACAGTGATGTGGACTAGTAACAGCAGTAACATGTGAAGTAGAGATTACAGTGATGTGGAGGGACTAGTGACAGCAGTAACATGTGAATAGAGATTACAGTGATGTGGAGGGACTAGTGACAGCAGTAACATGTGAAGTAGAGATTACAGTGATGTGGACTAGTGACAACAGTAACATGTGAAGTAGAGATTACAGTGATGTGGAGGGACTAGTAACAGCAGTAACATGTGAAGTAGAGATTACAGTGATGTGGACTAGTGACAGCAGTAACATGTGAAGTAGAGATTACAGTGATGTGGAGGGACTAGTAACAGCAGTAACATGTGAAGTAGAGATTACAGTGATGTGGACTAGTGACAACAGTAACATGTGAAGTAGAGATTACAGTGATGTGGAGGGACTAGTAACAGCAGTAACATGTGAAGTAGAGATTACAGTGATGTGGACTAGTGACAGCAGTAACATGTGAAGTAGAGATTACAGTGATGTGGAGGGACTAGTAACAGCAGTAACATGTGAAGTAGAGATTACAGTGATGTGGACTAGTAACAGCAGTAACATAAACTCAGCAAAAAAAGAAACGTCCCTTTTTCAGGACCCTGTCTTTCAAAGATAATTTGTAAAATCCAAATAACTTCACAGATCTTCATTGTAAAGGGTTTAAACATAAACAATTCATGAACATGCACCTGTGGAATGGTCGTTAAGACACTATTCCTGCTCATCTGTGTGAACGTGCCTTAGGCATGCTGCAAGGAGGCATGAGTACTGCAGATGTAGCCAGGGTAATAAATTGCAATGTCCGTACTGTGAGACGCCTAAGACAGCGCTACAGGGAGACAGGACGGGCAGCTGATCGTCCTCGCAGTGGCAGACCACGTGTAACAACACCTGCACAGGATCGGTACATCCGAACATCACACCTGCGGGACAGGTACAGGATGGCAACAACAACTGCCCGAGTTACACCAGGAACACACAATCCCTCCATCAGTGCTCAGACTGTCTGCAATAGGCTGAGAGAGGCTGGACTGAGGGCTTGTGGGCCTGTTGTAAGGCAGGTCCTCACCAGATATCACTGGCAACAATGTCGCCTATGGGCACAAACCCACCGTCGCTGGACCAGACAGGACTGGCAAAAAAGTGCTCTTCACTGACGAGTCACGGTTTCGTCTCACCAGGGGTGATGGTCGGATTCGCGTTTATCGTAGAAGGAATGAGCGTTACACCGAGGCCTGTACTCTGGAGCGGGATCGTTTTGGAGGTGGAGGGTCCGTCTTGGTCTGGGGCGGTGTGTCACAGCATCATCGGACTAAGCTTGTTGTCATTGCAGGCAATCTCAACGCTGTGCGTTACAGGAAAGACATCCTCCTCCCTCATGTGGTACCCTTCCTGCAGGCTCATCCTGACATGACCCTCCAGCACGACAATGCCACCAGCCATACTGCTCGTTCTGTGCGTGATTTCCTGCAAGACAGGAATGTCAGTGTTCTGCCATGGCCAGCGAAGAGCCCATTGAGCACGTCTGGGACCTGTTGGATCAGAGGGTGAGGGCTAGGGCCATTCCCCCCAGAAATGTCCGGGAACTTGCAGGTGACTTGGTGGAAGAGTGGGGTAACATCTCACAGCAAGAACTGGCAAATCTGGTGCAGTCCATGAGGAGGAGATGCACTGCAGTACTTAATGCAGCTGGTGGCCACACCAGATACTGACTGTTACTTTTGATTTTGAACCCCCCCTCCCTTTTGTTTAGGGACACATTATTCCATTTCTGTTAGTCACATGTCTGTGGAACTTGTTCAGTTTATGTCTCAGTTGTTGAATCTTATGTTCATACAAATATTTACACGTGTTAAGTTTGCTGAAAATTAACACAGTTGACAATGAGAGGACGTTTCCTTTTTTTTTTTTACTGAGTTTAAGAAGTAGCAGCAGCTCTCTCTGGAATAACTAATCGTTCTTATTAGCCCCATGTGGATGTTGTGAATCCCACATGTCCTGAGTGGGAGAACCTTGGACCGTGTCCCAAATGTAGTGCTCTACATTCGACCAGGGCCCATAGACCTAGGGGGCATCCCCAATGACTCCTATTCCATGGTCAGAAGTCATGCATTATAAAGGGAATAGAGCAGCATTTGGGACACACACATCTAAGTGGAATAATCAAGTGAGATGCTGCACTTATTGTATAAAAGCCCGGCCATCATTTAGGCTCAGTCAATTATTTTTAGCGAGGAGGTGAAGAAAGTGTCCGAAATAACATTTTTGCCAGGAAGACATATTTTATTTAGCAGTTTTATCATTTTCCCCTCACGTCAGTCTCTTGAGGTGAGCTGTGGAAGAGCTGATGAGTTTCATTGAAATGCTGGATGTCATCTTGGACTCTCTCTCTCCCTCTCTTCTATGTCTCTCTCTCTTCTATGTCTCTCTCTCTTCTCTGTCTCTCTCTTCTCTGTCTCTCTCTCTTCTATGTCTCTCTCTCTTCTCTGTCTCTCTCTCTCTTCTCTGTCTCTCTCTCTCTCTTCTATGTCTCCCTCTCTTCTATGTCTCTCTCTCTTCTATGTCTCTCTCTCTTCTATGTCTCTCTCTCTCTTCTGTCTCTCTCTCTTCTGTCTCTCTCTCTTCTCTGTCTCTACCTCTCTTCTCTGTCTCTACCTCTCTTCTCTGTCTCTACCTCTCTTCTCTGTCTCTACCTCTCTTCTCTGTCTACCTCTCTTCTCTGTCTCCCTCTCTTCTCTGTCTCTGTCTCTTCTCTGTCTCCCTCTCCCCCTCTCTTCTCTGTCTCCCTCTCTTCTCTGTCTCCCCCTCTATTCTCTGTCTCCCCCTCTATTCTCTGTCTCCCCCTCTATTCTCTGTCTCCCCCTCTATTCTCTGTCTCCCCCTCTATTCTCTGTCTCCCCCTCTATTCTCTGTCTCCCTCTCTTCTGTCTCCCTCTCTATTCTCTGTCTCCCTCTCTATTCTCTGTCTCCCTCTCTATTCTCTCTGTCTCCCCCTCTATTCTCTCTGTCTCACTCTCTTCTCTGTCTCCCTCTCCCTTCTCTGTCTCCCTCTCTCTTCTCTGTCTCCCTCTCTCTTCTCTGTCTCCCTCTCTCTTCTCTGTCTCCCTCTGTCTCCCTCGCTCTCCCTTCTGTAGATAGAACCATCATTAAAGTCATCTAACCTCTGTGAGCATAATCAGTTTACACAAAGCACCAAGTCCAGGGCAGAAACACTTCATGTGAATAACACTGACTGACGACACACTTTAAAATGAATCATCTACAAAATGTAAATACATTAAACCCACCATCCTATCTATAGTACTGAAGATGTTGTGGTTAGCATGTCATAATATCATAAATGAATTTGGTGCAACCTGCTTTGTTTTCTCTTATAAACACACAATGTCTATGAAAAGCCACACCTAACAACACGTGTTGAGTCCTGTCAACCAGCCAATTCATTATGAAAAGCCACACCTAACGACACGTGTTGAGTCCTGTCAACCAGCCAATTCATTATGAAAAGCCACACCTAACGACACGTGTTGAGTCCTGTCAACCAGCCAATTCATTATGAAAAGCCACACCTAACGACACGTGTTGAGTCCTGTCAACCAGCCAATTCATTATGAAAAGCCACACCTAACGACACGTGTTGAGTCCTGTCAACCAGCCAATTCATTATGAAAAGCCACACCTAACGACACGTGTTGAGTCCTGTCAACCAGCCAATTCATTATGAAAAGCCACACCTAACGACACGTGTTGAGTCCTGTCAACCAGCCAATTCATTATGAAAAGCCACACCTAACGACACGTGTTGAGTCCTGTCAACCAGCCAATTCATTATGAAAAGCCACACCTAACGACACGCGTTGAGTCCTGTCAACCAGCCAATTCATTATGAAAAGCCACACCTAACAACACGTGTTGAGTCCTGTCAACCAGCCAATTCATTATGAAAAGCCACACCTAACGACACGTGTTGAGTCCTGTCAACCAGCCAATTCATTATGAAAAGCCACACCTAACGACACGTGTTGAGTCCTGTCAACCAGCCAATTCATTATGAAAAGCCACACCTAACGACACGTGTTGAGTCCTGTCAACCAGCCAATTCATTATGAAAAGCCACACCTAACGACACGTGTTGAGTCCTGTCAACCAGCCAATTCATTATGAAAAGATTAACATGCACACTTTTGAATAATTTGTCTGTTTATTAATAAAATATTTTTTTTACAGATTAATCCCATATCACAATAGTGGAACCAGAGGGAAAAAAATATCAAAACCAAATGTTAATCCAATGTGTCATTAACCCAATGTGTCAATAACCCAATGTGTCATTAACCCAATGTGTCATTAACCCAATGTGTCATTCATCCAAAGTGTCATTAACCCAAAGTGTCATTAATCCAATGTGTCAATAATCCAATGTGTCAATAACCCAATGTGTCATTAATCCAATGTGTCATTAACCCAATGTGTCATTAACCCAATGTGTCAATAACCCAATGTGTCATTAATCCAATGTGTCATTAATCCAATGTGTCATTAACCCAATGTGTCATTAACCCAATGTGTCAATAATCCAATGTGTCAATAACCCAATGTGTCATTAATCCAATGTGTCATTAACCCAATGTGTCATTAACCCAATGTGTCATTAATCCAATGTGTCATTAACCCAATGTGTCATTAATCCAATGTGTCATTAACCCAATATGTCATTAACCCAATGTGTCAATAATCCAATGTGTCATTAATCCAATGTGTCATTAATCCAATGTGTCATTAATCCAATGTGTCAATAATCCAATGTGTCATTAATCCAATGTGTCAATAATCCAATGTGTCATTAATCCAATGTGTCAATAATCCAATGTGTCATTAATCCAATGTGTCAATAATCCAATGTGTCATTAAACCAATGTGTCATTAATATAATCACGTTGTTTTCAGGCCTTCAACTCCAGTTGAAATGTAAACACTTCAGGAAGACATGTTTTTAGCAGGAAGCACGTGACTGAGGGAGATGGAGCACAATGTCCCACGGAAATGAATGACAGCATTTTATGACACAATTCCATTGGCATTTGATTGCCTCTGGCATCTCCACGCCTGCAGCCAAGTCCATGGTGACAGGGACATCCTAGAGTTTCTGACATGTCCACCTTGTAACCCTGTCATTCATCTCTGCAGGTCCAGTCCACCTGGAAGCTTCCTCGTTCACCTCTGACCTGCGAGACACAATCAACACCTGCTTGAACAAAACAGTAAAAGGTGTTGAGGAAACATTAATGGACTCAACATTAAAGTGGAACATTTCTTACTCACACATTCTAGCAACAATGGCTCTGAGTGACCTCCACAGCCAATGAGAAATGCATCAGTGGCAATGTTCCAAATGGCACCCTATTTCCTATATAGTGCAATACTTTTTACGCTATAGGCCCCGGTCAAAAGTAGTGCACTATAGAGGGGAATAGGTTGCCATTTTGGAGCGTAGCCTCAGTGACTCATAATGCTGCTGGGCTGTGGTGGAGAACCAACCAATGCTGGTAGAGTATTCTAGGCAGAGGGAGAATACTAAGTCTGACTGGAGAAAGTGTCTAATAAGTCCTCTTAACTGGCTTACTGGCTCCAAGTAGGGGTTACTCTAAATATGTAGATTTAATTCAATTGGATTCAAACTGGGTCACTTGGCTATTAAAAGTGCCAAGTTAGAGAGCAGAGGAGAGGAAGCTAGTCTGAAGTTAGAGAGCAGAGGAGAGGAAGCCAGTCTGAAGTTACAGAGCAGAGGAAGCCAGTCTGAAGTTACAGAGCAGAGGAGAGGAAGCCAGTCTGAAGTTACAGAGCAGAGCAGAGGAAGCCAGTCTGAAGTTACAAAGCAGAGGAAGCCAGTCTGAAGTTACAAAGCAGAGGAAGCCAGTCTGAAGTTACAGAGCAGAGGAAGCCAGTCTGAAGTGAGAGAGCAGAGGAGAGGAAGCCAGTCTGAAGTGAGAGAGCAGAGGAGAGGAAGCCAGTCTGAAGTTACAGAGCAGAGGAGAGGAAGCCAGTCTGAAGTGAGAGAGCAGAGGAGAGGAAGCCAGTCTGAAGTTACAGAGCAGAGGAGAGGAAGCCAGTCTGAAGTTACAGAGCAGAGGAGAGGAAGCCAGTCTGAAGTTACAGAGCAGAGGAGAGGAAGCCAGTCTGAAGTTACAGAGCAGAGGAGAGGAAGCCAGTCTGAAGTTACAGAGCAGAGGAGAGGAAGCCAGTCTGAAGTTACAGAGCAGAGGAGAGGAAGCCAGTCTGAAGTTACAGAGCAGAGGAGAGGAAGCCAGTCTGAAGTTACAGAGGAGAGGAAGCCAGTCTGAAGTTACAGAGGAGAGGAAGCCAGTCTGAAGTTACAGAGGAGAGGAAGCCAGTCTGAAGTTACAGAGGAGAGGAAGCCAGTCTGAAGTTACAGAGGAGAGGAAGCCAGTCTGAAGTTACAGAGCAGAGGAGAGGAAGCCAGTCTGAAGTTACAGAGCAGAGGAGAGGAAGCCAGTCTGAAGTTACAGAGCAGAGGAGAGGAAGCCAGTCTGAAGTTACAGAGCAGAGGAGAGGAAGCCAGTCTGAAGTTACAGAGCAGAGGAGAGGAAGCCAGTCTGAAGTTACAGAGCAGAGGACAGGAAGCCAGTCTGAAGTTACAGAGCAGAGGAGAGGAAGCCAGTCTGAAGTTACAGAGCAGAGGAGAGGAAGCCAGTCTGAAGTTACAGAGCAGAGGAGAGGAAGCCAGTCTGAAGTTACAGAGCAGAGGAGAGGAAGCCAGTCTGAAGTTACAGAGCAGAGGAGAGGAAGCCAGTCTGAAGTTACAGAGCAGAGGAGAGGAAGCCAGTCTGAAGTTACAGAGCAGAGGAGAGGAAGCCAGTCTGAAGTTACAGAGCAGAGGAGAGGAAGCCAGTCTGAAGTTACAGAGCAGAGGAGAGGAAGCCAGTCTGAAGTTACAGAGCAGAGGAGAGGAAGCCAGTCTGAAGTTACAGAGCAGAGGAGAGGAAGCCAGTCTGAAGTTACAGAGCAGAGGAGAGGAAGCCAGTCTGAAGTTACAGAGCAGAGGAGAGGAAGCCAGTCTGAAGTTACAGAGCAGAGGAGAGGAAGCCAGTCTGAAGTTACAGAGCAGAGGAGAGGAAGCCAGTCTGAAGTTACAGAGCAGAGGAGAGGAAGCCAGTCTGAAGTTACAGAGCAGAGGAGAGGAAGCCAGTCTGAAGTTACAGAGCAGAGGAGAGGAAGCCAGTCTGAAGTTACAGAGCAGAGGAGAGGAAGCCAGTCTGAAGTTACAGAGCAGAGGAGAGGAAGCCAGTCTAAAGTTACAGAGCAGAGGAGAGGAAGCCAGTCTGAAGTTACAGAGCAGAGGAAGCCAGTCTAAAGTTACAGAGCAGAGGAAGCCAGTCTGAAGTGAGAGAGCAGAGGAGAGGAAGCCAACTTAACAACGGTGGGAAGCATTGGAGTCAACATGGGCCAGCATCCCTGTGGAACGCTTTCAACAACTTGTAGAGTCCATGCCCTGATGATTTGAGTCTGTTCTGAGGGAAAAATGGGGTGCAACTCAATATTAGGAAAGTGTTCCTGATGTTTTGTGCACTCAGTGTCGATAAGCCCTACAACTGTAAAGAAACATGGTTGTCTATTGTCACGAACGTCGTCGGGAGAAGGAGAGGAGGACCAAGGTGCAGAGTGGTAAGTGTTAATATTTTTAATAAAACAACTGAATAAAACAACAAAAACGACAAACGAACAGTCCTGTAAGGTGACGAAAAAACACCAAACAGAAAATAATCACCCACAACTCAAAATGGGAAAACAGGCTACCTAAGTATGGCTCTCAATCAGAGACAACGATAGACAGCTGCCTCTGATTAAGAACCATACCCGGCCAAACACATAGAAAAGGAAAACCCAGTCCTACAACAGAATACCCACCCACATCACACCCTGACCAAACTAAAAATAGAAACATACGAAGAAATCTACGGTCAGGGCGTGACAACTATTGTCTCTATAACTAAAGAAACATGGTTGTCTATTGTCCCTATAACTGTATACACGTGGTTATGTAAAAACATGGTTGTTCCTTCTCTCTCAGTGTAGACTGATTGGAGGTAAACATGGTTCTTCTCTCTCTGTGTGGATAGATTGCAGGGTAAACATGGTTCTCCTCTCTCTGTGTGGATAGATTGCAGGGTAAACATGGTTCTTCTCTCTCTGTGTGGATAGATTGCAGGGTAAACATGGTTCTTCTCTCTCTGTGTGGATAGATTGCAGGGTAAACATGGTTCTTCTCTCTCTGTGTGGATAGATTGCAGGGTAAACATGGTTCTTCTCTCTCTGTATGGATAGATTGCAGGGTAAACATGGTTCTTCTCTCTCTGTATGGATAGATTGCAGGGTAAACATGGTTCTTCTCTCTCTGTGTGGATAGATTGCAGGGTAAACATGGTTCTTCTCTCTCTGTGTGGATAGATTGCAGGGTAAACATGGTTCTTCTCTCTGTATGGATAGATTGCAGGGTAAACATGGTTCTTCTCTCTCCGTGTGGATAGATTGCAGGGTAAACATGGTTCTTCTCTCTGTATGGATAGATTGCAGGGTAAACATGGTTCTTCTCTCTCTGTGTGGATAGATTGCAGGGTAAACATGGTTCTTCTCTCTGTGTGGATAGATTGCAGGGTAAACATGGTTCTTCTCTCTCTGTGTGGATAGATTGCAGGGTAAACATGGTTCTTCTCTCTGTATGGATAGATTGCAGGGTAAACATGGTTCTTCTCTCTCTGTGTGGATAGATTGCAGGGTAAACATGGCTCTTCTCTCTCTGTGTGGATAGATTGCAGGGTAAACATGGCTCTTCTCTCTCTGTGTGGATAGATTGCAGGGTAAACATGGTTCTCCTCTCTCTGTGTGGATAGATTGCAGGGTAAACATGGTTCTCCTCTCTCTGTGTGGATAGATTGCAGGGTAAACATGGTTCTCCTCTCTCTGTGTGGATAGATTGCAGGGTAAACATGGTTCTTCTCTCTGTATGGATAGATTGCAGGGTAAACATGGTTCTTCTCTCTCTGTGTGGATAGATTGCAGGGTAAACATGGTTTTCTCTCTCTGTGTGGATAGATTGCAGGGTAAACATGGTTCTTCTCTCTGTATGGATAGATTGCAGGGTAAACATGGTTCTTCTCTCTCTGTGTGGATAGATTGCAGGGTAAACATGGTTCTTCTCTCTCTGTGTGGATAGATTGCAGGGTAAACATGGTTCTTCTCTCTCTGTGTGGATAGATTGCAGGGTAAACATGGTTCTTCTCTCCGTGTGGATAGATTGCAGGGTAAACATGGCTCTTCTCTCTCTGTGTGGATAGATTGCAGGGTAAACATGGTTCTTCTCTCTCCGTGTGGATAGATTGCAGGGTAAACATGGTTCTTCTCTCTCCGTGTGGATAGATTGCAGGGTAAACATGGTTCTTCTCTCTCCGTGTGGATAGATTGCAGGGTAAACATGGTTCTTCTCTCTCCGTGTGGATAGATTGCAGGGTAAACATGGTTCTTCTCTCTGTGTGGATAGATTGCAGGGTAAACATGGTTCTTCTCTCTCCGTGTGGATAGATTGCAGGGTAAACATGGTTCTTCTCTCTGTGTGGATAGATTGCAGGGTAAACATGGTTCTTCTCTCTCTGTGTGGATAGATTGCAGGGTAAACATGGTTCTTCTCTCTCCGTGTGGATAGATTGCAGGGTAAACATGGTTCTTCTCTCTCTGTGTGGATAGATTGCAGGGTAAACATGGTTCTTCTCTCTCTGTGTGGATAGATTGCAGGGTAAACAGACATTGACAGCAGCAGAGCCCCTCCAGACTCACTCAGCATGTCATCTGCCTGCCTCAGCTACCTCTCTGAGGGTGTGTGTGTGTACGTGGTCTGTTTCTCTCTCTGTGTCTGTCTTTCTGTTTGCATCGACTGTCCATCACATCAGAGTGTCTCTCTGGGCTTTTTACCGACACTGATTGGTTAGAGATGTAATTGAGTGTCTCCTAGCTGAATGTCACATAAAACACATCAAAACAACAAATCGCTGAACGGAGAGGAGGAAGATGTCCTGTGTCATATTCCACAGGTAATGATATCTAACAAACGAGACATTTCCCTTCATGACAGCAGCAGCTGTCGTTGCCGTGTGCCTGTCTGGCACTTTGAGAAACATCTAACAATCTATCCACAGAGCTTTACAAATATGCTTTAACGTTTAACAGTCCAACAATAGAAAACAAACACATCTCATCATTTAAGCAGGTTAATGTTACGTTACCACCTGACAGAGGTATGACACACAACTAAAACCATCTCTCTGTCTGTCTGTACGTCCGTCCGTCCGTCCGTGTGTAAAATCGGCGGTGTTCAATTAAACTGACGCCATTACCAGTTTAAAGGTAGGACCGACCACTTAATGGGAAAAGTTCCTCTGACCTTAAAAATGGATTAACGGCTAAATCAATTTCCTGTGTGCTGCTCCAGCCACTTGAAGCATGTAACTAACTGTATCTGCACTTCTCAAAGGTCAAACGTCTTTCAAATGTCTTCTGCCTTTTCCTTTCCTACACGCTTCAAGTTAAAACCAATTCTACACATTTTTCAAATGAGATACGGGAACTTTCTATGTACAATGTCAGAAAATGTACAGGATGGTTTTGAATGACAACATCGTAAACATTTGGGGAATTAAAAGCCAGAAGGAATCTCAGTGGACTGGCCGACTTCACTGTGTGGATGAGAATAACACGCTACTTCTCCTAACTTGGTATGAAATTAAATATGTCAGTTGGGTAATATAACAATATTTAGATTGTCTTGTTTCTCTTTGAATGTCCCAAAAACACTAACTTCAGAAACTAAAATAGATTGAATACCTGTTACAATTTGATGAAGACATTATTATAATGGATTCGTCATTCTAAATGAAAATCAGAAGAAGGGGATTTAATCTTTGATAGTTTAGTGCAATTTTTGTAATTATCCTTAGTCTTATAGAAGGATAGGTGATTGATTTGCCCACATCACTATTTTCAATAATCCATTGGTTTCTTTGTGCTCTACTCAGCAGAAATGGAGAGCTGTCAACGGGGGGAGGAAGATTCCTCATCCCCTGGGGAAAGAAAAGGCTGTTTTCTCCCCATCAGCAGATCTGTTGACGTCTGCCCTGATAGACATGACCTGTAGGAACTAGACGTTACTCCACGGACGCTGATACAGCAGGAAATAGACATTTCTCCATTGGAGGCAGATATAGCATCAGTGATGCTTTAGGTAAAACCCCAAGCACAAAGAAACATATTTATGCTCTAATACTACATGTAACAATAATAATAATAATAATACGAAATAGTTAATGAATGATTTATTCTGATTAGTTTTGAATGAAAACACTACAACAAAGATAGTCAACACCTCAAGAGAAACAGAGAGAGAGAGAGATGTGGTCTACGCTGTAGTGTCCTGACTCCTGACATGTGGTCTACGCTGTAGTGTCCTGACTCCTGACATGTGGTCTACGCTGTAGTGTCCTGACATGTGGTCTACACTGTAGTGTCCTGACATGTGGTCTATCTACACTGTAGTGTCCTGACATGTGGTCTATCTACACTGTAGTGTCCTGACATGTGGTCTATCTACACTGTAGTGTCCTGACATGTGGTCTACACTGTAGTGTCCTGACATGTGGTCTACGCTGTAGTGTCCTGACATGTGGTCTACGCTGTAGTGTCCTGACATGTGGTCTACACTGTAGTGTCCTGACATGTGGTCTACGCTGTAGTGTCCCGACTCCTGACATGTGGTCTACGCTGTAGTGTCCTGACATGTGGTCTACACTGTAGTGTCCTGACATGTGGTCTACACTGTAGTGTCCTGACATGAGGTCTACGCTGTAGTGTCCTGACATGTGGTCTACGCTGTAGTGTCCTGACATGTGGTCTACACTGTAGTGTCCTGACATGTGGTCTACGCTGTAGTGTCCTGACATGTGGTCTACGCTGTAGTGTCCTGACATGTGGTCTACACTGTAGTGTCCTGACATGTGGTCTACGCTGTAGTGTCCCGACTCCTGACATGTGGTCTACGCTGTAGTGTCCTGACATGTGGTCTACACTGTAGTGTCCTGACATGTGGTCTACACTGTAGTGTCCTGACATGAGGTCTACGCTGTAGTGTCCTGACATGTGGTCTACGCTGTAGTGTCCCGACTCCTGACATGTGGTCTACGCTGTAGTGTCCTGACATGTGGTCTACACTGTAGTGTCCTGACATGTGGTCTATCTACACTGTAGTGTCCTGACATGTGGTCTATCTACACTGTAGTGTCCTGACATGTGGTCTACACTGTAGTGTCCTGACATGTGGTCTACGCTGTAGTGTCCTGACATGTGGTCTACGCTGTAGTGTCCTGACATGTGGTCTACACTGTAGTGTCCTGACATGTGGTCTACGCTGTAGTGTCCCGACTCCTGACATGTGGTCTACGCTGTAGTGTCCTGACATGTGGTCTACACTGTAGTGTCCTGACATGTGGTCTACACTGTAGTGTCCTGACATGAGGTCTACGCTGTAGTGTCCTGACATGTGGTCTACGCTGTAGTGTCCTGACATGTGGTCTACACTGTAGTGTCCTGACATGTGGTCTACGCTGTAGTGTCCTGACATGTGGTCTACGCTGTAGTGTCCTGACATGTGGTCTACACTGTAGTGTCCTGACATGTGGTCTACGCTGTAGTGTCCCGACTCCTGACATGTGGTCTACGCTGTAGTGTCCTGACATGTGGTCTACACTGTAGTGTCCTGACATGTGGTCTACACTGTAGTGTCCTGACATGAGGTCTACGCTGTAGTGTCCTGACATGTGGTCTACGCTGTAGTGTCCCGACTCCTGACATGTGGTCTACGCTGTAGTGTCCTGACATGTGGTCTACGCTGTAGTGTCCCGACTCCTGACATGTGGTCTACACTGTAGTGTCCCGACTCCTGACATGTGGTCTACGCTGTAGTGTCCTGACATGTGGTCTACGCTGTAGTGTCCTGACATGTGGTCTACACTGTAGTGTCCTGACATGTGGTCTACGCTGTAGTGTCCCGACTCCTGACATGTGGTCTACGCTGTAGTGTCCTGACATGTGGTCTACACTGTAGTGTCCTGACATGTGGTCTACACTGTAGTGTCCTGACATGAGGTCTACGCTGTAGTGTCCTGACATGTGGTCTACGCTGTAGTGTCCCGACTCCTGACATGTGGTCTACGCTGTAGTGTCCTGACATGTGGTCTACGCTGTAGTGTCCCGACTCCTGACATGTGGTCTACACTGTAGTGTCCTGACATGTGGTCTACGCTGTAGTGTCCTGACTCCTGACATGTGGTCTACGCTGTAGTGTCCTGACATGTGGTCTACGCTGTAGTGTCCTGACATGTGGTCTACGCTGTAGTGTCCTGACATGTGGTCTACGCTGTAGTGTCCTGACATGTGGTCTACGCCGTAGTGTCCTGACATGTGGTCTACGCCATAGTGTCCTGACATGTGGTCTACGCCATAGTGTCCTGACATGCGGTCTACGCTGTAGTGTCCTGACATGCGGTCTACGCTGTAGTGTCCTGACATGTGGTCTACGCTGTAGTGTCCTGACATGTGGTCTACGCTGTAGTGTCCTGACATGTGGTCTACGCTGTAGTGTCCTGACTCCTGACATGTGGTCTACGCCATAGTGTCCTGACATGTGGTCTACGCCGTAGTGTCCTGACATGTGGTCTACGCCATAGTGTCCTGACATGTGGTCTACGCCATAGTGTCCTGACATGTGGTCTACGCCATAGTGTCCTGACATGTGGTCTATGCTGTAGTGTCCTGACATGTGGTCTACGCTGTAGTGTCCTGACATGTGGTCTACGCCGTAGTGTCCTGACATGTGGTCTACGCTGTAGTGTCCTGACATGTGGTCTACGCTGTAGTGTCCTGACTCCTGACATGTGGTCTACGCTGTAGTGTCCTGACTCCTGACATGTGTAGTGTCCTGACATGTGGTCTACACTGTAGTGTCCTGACATGTGGTCTATGCTGTAGTGTCCTGACATGTGGTCTACGCTGTAGTGTCCTGACATGTGGTCTACGCCGTAGTGTCCTGACATGTGGTCTACGCTGTAGTGTCCTGACATGTGGTCTACGCTGTAGTGTCCTGACTCCTGACATGTGGTCTACGCTGTAGTGTCCTGACATGTGGTCTACGCTGTAATGTCCTGACTCCTGACATGTGGTCTACGCTGTAGTGTCCTGACATGTGGTCTACGCTGTAGTGTCCTGACTCCTGACATGTGGTCTACACTGTAGTGTCCTGACTCCTGACATGTGGTCTACACTGTAGTGTCCTGACATGTGGTCTACACTGTAGTGTCCTGACTCCTGACATGTGGTCTACACTGTAGTGTCCTGACTCCTGACATGTGGTCTACACTGTAGTGTCCTGACTCCTGACATGTGGTCTACACTGTAGTGTCCTGACACCTGACATGTGGTCTACGCTGTAGTGTCCTGACTCCTGACATGTGGTCTACGCTGTAGTGTCCTGACATGTGGTCTACGCTGTAGTGTCCTGACATGTGGTCTACGCTGTAGTGTCCTGACATGCGGTCTACGCTGTAGTGTCCTGACATGCGGTCTACGCTGTAGTGTCCTGACATGTGGTCTACGCTGTAGTGTCCTGACATGTGGTCTACGCTGTAGTGTCCTGACATGTGGTCTACGCTGTAGTGTCCTGACATGTGGTCTACGCTGTAGTGTCCTGACATGTGGTCTACGCTGTAGTGTCCTGACATGTGGTCTACGCTGTAGTGTCCTGACATGTGGTCTACGCTGTAGTGTCCTGACATGTGGTCTACGCCGTAGTGTCCTGACTCCTGACATGTGGTCTACGCTGTAGTGTCCTGACATGTGGTCTACGCTGTAGTGTCCTGACATGTGGTCTACACTGTAGTGTCCTGACTCCTGACATGTGGTCTACGCTGTAGTGTCCTGACTCGTGGTCTACACTGTAGTGTCCTGACTCCTAACATGTGGTCTACGCTGTAGTGTCCTGACTCCTGACATGTGGTCTACGCTGTAGTGTCCTGACATTTGGTCTACGCTGTAGTGTCCTGACATGCGGTCTACACTGTAGTGTCCTGACATGTGGTCTACGCTGTAGTGTCCTGACTCCTGACATGTGGTCTACGCTGTAGTGTCCTGACATGCGGTCTACACTGTAGTGTCCTGACATGTGGTCTACGCCGTAGTGTCCTGACATGTGGTCTACGCCGTAGTGTCCTGACATGTGGTCTACGCCGTAGTGTCCTGACATGTGGTCTACGCCGTAGTGTCCTGACATGTGGTCTACGCTGTAGTGTCCTGACATGTGGTCTAAGCTGTAGTGTCCTGACATGTGGTCTACGCTGTAGTGTCCTGACATGTGGTCTACGCTGTAGTGTCCTGACATGTGGTCTACGCTGTAGTGTCCTGACATGTGGTCTACGCTGTAGTGTCCTGACATGTGGTCTACGCTGTAGTGTCCTGACATGTGGTCTACGCTGTAGTGTCCTGACATGTGGTCTACGCTGTAGTGTCCTGACATGTGGTCTACGCTGTAGTGTCCTGACTCCTGATATGTGGTCTACGCTGTAGTGTCCTGACATGTGGTCTACGCTGTAGTGTCCTGACATGTGGTCTACGCTGTAGTGTCCTGACATGTGGTCTACGCTGTAGTGTCCTGACATGTGGTCTACGCTGTATTGTCCTGACATGTGGTCTACGCCGTAGTGTCCTGACATGTGGTCTACGCCGTAGTGTCCTGACATGTGGTCTACGCTGTAGTGTCCTGACATGTGGTCTACGCTGTAGTGTCCTGACATGTGGTCTACGCTGAAGTGTCCTGACATGTGGTCTACGCTGTAGTGTCCTGACATGTGGTCTACGCCGTAGTGTCCTGACATGTGGTCTACGCTGTAGTGTCCTGACTCCTGACATGTGGTCTACGCTGTAGTGTCCTGACTCCTGACATGTGGTCTACGCTGTAGTGTCCAGACATGTGGTCTACGCTGTAGTGTCCTGACATGTGGTCTACGCTGTAGTGTCCTGACATGTGGTCTACGCTGTAGTGTCCTGACATGTGGTCTACGCTGTAGTGTCCTGACATGTGGTCTACGCCGTAGTGTCCTGACATGTGGTCTACGCTGTAGTGTCCTGACTCCTGACATGTGGTCTACACTGTAGTGTCCTGACTCCTGACATGTGGTCTACACTGTAGTGTCCTGACTCCTGACATGTGGTCTACACTGTAGTGTCCTGACTCCTGACATGTGGTCTACGCTGTAGTGTCCTGACATGTGGTCTACACTGTAGTGTCCTGACTCCTGACATGTGGTCTACACTGTAGTGTCCTGACTCCTGACATGTGGTCTACGCTGTAGTGTCCTGACATGTGGTCTACGCTGTAGTGTCCTGACTCCTGAAGTGTGGTCTAGTCAATCCTGGAAACCTTTCCCCAGCACACTACATCCTGAATAACATCTCTCTCTGCCAAAAGAAAATAGAGTGTTGCAGTCCTGAACGATTTAATGAACCTGCAAACCAGACCCCTTTCCCCGTCCCTGTATTTACTAGGAGGGTATTAGGGATGTTTCCAACAACGAATAAGCCAAGCTCTTGACGGTTTACCTGAGCCTGCGGTTTTCATTTCTCCCTTCCTGACAGTAACAAGCCTTAAAAACTAGATGAGTCATTTGCTGCTTTTGTCAATACACCGTGGCATTTTCTACTGTCTGTCTACATGACACTGAGATCATTCTCTCTGTCTCTGTCAGTCAGTCTCAGGAGATAGGCAATGGCTGATTAGGCCATGACTTCGGTCCCAAATGGCACCCCATGGGCCCTGGTCAAAAGAAGTGCACTATATAGGGAATAGAGTGCCAAACAGTGCATTTGGAAAGTATTCAGACCCCTTGACTTTTTCCACATTTTGTTACGTTACAGCCTAATTCTTAAATTGATAAAAATTATGTATTTTCCTCATCAAACTACACACAATACCCCATAATGACATCACAATATCCCATAATGACATCACATTACCCATAATGACAAAGCGAAAACAGGTTTTTAGAAATTCTTGCAAATTGATATATAAACCCCAGCCCCCCCATCCCCCCCCCCCCCCAGAAATACCTTATTTACAAAAGTATTCAGACCCTTTGCTATGAGACTCAAAATTGAGCTCAGGTGCATCCTGTTTCCATTGATCATCCTTGGAGATGTTTTAACAACTTGATTGGAGTTCACCTGTGGTAAATTAAATTGATTGGACATGATTTGGAAAGGCACACAACCTGTCTATATAAGGTCCCACAGTTGGCAGTGCATGTCAGAGCAAAAACCAAGCCATGAGGTAGAAGAAATTGTCCTTAGAGCTCCGAGACAGGATTTTGACAAGGCACAGATCTGGGGAAGGGTAGCACTTTTGTTTTTGCAGCATTGAAAGTCCAAGAACACAGTGGCCTCCTTCATTCTTAAATTGAAGAAGTTTGGAACCACCAAGACTCGTCCTAGAGCTGGCCGATGGTCACTCTGACATCTCCTCTGTGGAGATGGGAGAATCTTCCAGAAGGACAACCATCTCTGCAGCACTCCACCAATCAGGTCTTTATGGTAGAGTGGCCAGACGGAAGCCACTCCTCAGTAAAAGGAGCCTAAAGGACTCTCAGACCATGAGAAACAAGATTCTCTGGTCTGATGAAACCAAGATTGAACTCATTGGACTGAATGCCAAGCATCAAGTCTGGAGGAAACCTGGCAACATCCCTACGGTGAAGCATGGTGGTGGCAGCATCAAGCTGTGGCAGTGTTATTCAGTGGCAGGGACTGGGAGACTAGTCAGGATTGAGGGAAAGATGAAAGGAGCAAAGTACAGAGAGATCCTTGATGAAAACCTGCTGCAGAGAGCTCAGGAGCTCAGACTGGTGCAAAGGTTCACCTTCCAACAGGACAACAACCCTAAGCACACAGCCAAGACAACGCGGGAGTGGCTTCGGGACAAGTCTCTGAATGTCCTTGAGTGGCCCAGCAAGAGCCCGGACTTGAGCCCGATTGAACATCTCTGGAGAGACCTGAAAATAGCTGTGCAGCGATACTCCCCATCCAACCTGACAGAGATGAGAGGATCTGCAGAGAAGAATGGGAGAACCTCCCCAAATACAGGTGTGCCAAGCTTGTAGCGTCATACCCAAGAAGAGTTGAGGCTGTAATCGCTGCCAAAGGTGCTACAACAAAGTTCTGAGTAAAGGGTATGTGTACTTATGTAAATGTGATATTTCTTTTTTCTTTTTAAATAAAATTTGCAAACATTTCTAAAAACCTGTTTTTGGTTTGTCATTATGGGGTATTATGTGTAGATTGTTGAGGGAAAAAAACAATTAACACCATTTTAGAATAAGGCTGTAATGTAACCATCTGTTGGAAAAGGGTACTTTCTGAATGTTTCTCTTCTGTCTCGGAGGCGTCTGCGTGCCAAGGAGGAGGGTTGAACAGATACATTCTATAGACACAACACAGTGTCACAATCAATGTTCTGATGCTCGGCAGGATGGCTGTGTTGGCTGGGGGCAGTTACATAACCCTGTCTAATCGTTGCTGTTGACAAGACTCCAGGAAGAAGGACAAATGTCTGTCTGTCTGTGTGTGTGTGTGTGTGTGTGTGTGTGTGTGTGTGTGTGTGTGTGTGTGTGTGTGTGTGTCTCTGTGTGTGTGTGCGCACGCGTTAGCTGCTACAGTATGCTAGTAATGAGTGTCTTTGAGCTGACAGACAAAGCTAGCCAAGTGCACTCGGTGGTAGTTATTGCCCTCCTGCATGGCATGCCAAGCAAGCAGCAGGCAGCAGAACATCTCTCTGAGGGCAGGACAGGGGGAAGTGAATGTAGCTGAGCTGAGCAGACTGTGACAGCAGTACAGACAAACACACAAGGGCAAGACAGGGAGACAGACAACAGCACTGACAGGGGGGGTGACAGACAACATCACTGACAGGGGGGTGACAGACAACAGCACTGACAGGAGGGTGACAGACAACAGCACTGACAGGGGAGTGACAGACAACAGCACTGACAGGGGAGTGACAGACAACAGCACTGACAGGGGGGTGACAGACAACAGCACTGACAGGGGAGTGACAGACAACAGCACTGACAGGGGAGTAACAGACAACAGCACTGACAGGGGAGTGACAGACAACAGCACTGAAAGGGGAGTGAAAGACAACAGCACTGACAGGGGAGTGACAGACAACAGCACTGACAGGGGAGTGACAGACAACAGTGTCACTGCCGCTCAAAATGACTGCGCACACACACACACACACACACACACACACACACACACACACACACACACACACACACACACACACACACACACACACACACACACACACACACACACACACACACACACACACACACACACACACACACACACACACACACACACACACACACAGAGAGAGAGAGACAGAAGGGAGAATGCTCCCTGTCTCCTCTACAGTTTAATAAAGCCTGATAGAGCCATCTGCTGGCCAATAGTAGAGTGCTCTGATGTCCTGCCTGAAGAGGGATTCACCCTTCTGATATTTGAGGAAATTAACCATATTTCCTGAGATTTACCTCATCTGTCAAACAACTGTCAAAAAAAGTTGTAAATTACTGAAAACTGACCACTTAAAAAGTACAACAATTGACAGTAAAGGTAATCAGTGTAAAACCACTGCTGTGTTCTCTCTGGCAAGCTCCACTGTACCTGAGTGAAGGGGGAGGCTGTGTTCTCCCTCTCAAGCTCCACTGTACCTGAGTGAAGGGGGAGGCTGTGTTCTCTCTCTCAAGCTCCACTGTACCTGAGTGAAGGGGGAGGCTGTGTTCTCCCTCTCAAGCTCCACTGTACCTGAGTGAAGGCGGAGGCTGTGTTCTCCCTCTCAAGCTCCACTGTACCTGAGTGAAGGGGGGGAGGTGGTCAGGAGAAGTTCAGAAGGCCAGCGCAGGTGTAGAAGCCGGTGCAGTCGGTAGAATACCTCTGGGAAATCTGGACAGCATTCAGGTCAAACCCCCCAAAATGGTACGACCCAAAACTCTACGTTAAAAACAAGACAAGAGAGTTAGAACAGTGCTGTCAATCTGAGTGGTATAGTGTATCCCAAATGACACCCTGTTCCCTATATAGAGCACTACTTTTGACCAGAAGAAGTGCACTAGGTAGTGAATAGGGAGCCATTTGCGAGACACCCTGGGAAACCACTACTAGCATTGTTATGTGGATCTCCTGTTTACACTTGAAGTAGTGCACATGTCCGTGTTGTGAACTGGAACAGAGTTTCGATGGAGGTTCTGGTTATATAGATACAACTACAGGATAACAAAAAATGACTCTGCTTAAATTCCACTCCACGACCATCAACAGAATGACAAAACTATGAGCCCTCTCTCTCTCTCTCTCTCAAAGATGGCGGTCTAAGGCACTGCATCTTTAGTGCTAGAGGCATCACTAAAGACACCCTGGTTCGATTCCAGGCTGTATCACAACCGGCCGTGATTGGGAGTCTCATAAGGCGGCGCGCAATTGGCCCAGCGTCGTCCGGGTTTGGCCGGTGTAGGCCGTCATTGTAAATAAGAATTGGTTCTTAACTGACTGGCCTGGTTAAATAAAAGGTGAAACATTAATATTTATTAATAAACTTCCAAGGGAACACATGGTAGAGAGACTCTCCAGAGACATTCTTATCATGTTGCCCTTCAAATGGCGCCCGATTCCTATAGAGCCTGGTTAAAAGTAGTGTACTATATAGTGACCAGGGTCCATAGGGTTCTGGTTAAAAGTAGTGCACTATATAGTGACCAGGGCCCATAGGGTTCTGGTTAAAAGTAGTGCACTATATAGTGACCAGGGCCCATAGGGTTCTGGTTAAAAGTAGTGCACTATATAGTGACCAGGGTCTATAGGGTTCTGGTTAAAAGTAGTGCACTATATAGTGACCAGGGTCTATAGGGTTCTGGTTAAAAGTAGTGTACTATATAGTGACCAGGGTCTATAGGAATCTGGTTAAAAGTAGTGCACTATATAGTGACCAGGGTCTATAGGAATCTGGTTAAAAGTAGTGCACTATATAGTGACCAGGGTCTATAGGGTTCTGGTTAAAAGTAGTGCACTATATAGTGACCAGGGTCTATAGGAATCTGGTTAAAAGTAGTGCACTATATAGTGACCAGGGCCCATAGGGTTCTGGTTAAAAGTAGTGCACTAGATAGGGAATAGTGTACGCTACTGCGCTGAAGGCTCAGTTTGTCACATCTAAACATTGGGAGGACCCCCAAGGTGAATTCAATTCTAACGTGACTGTATGAAAGCCCTCTATAGGCTGCCATGCTGATTTATCCTCT
This sequence comes from Salvelinus fontinalis, assembly GCF_029448725.1. NCBI lineage: Eukaryota > Metazoa > Chordata > Actinopteri > Salmoniformes > Salmonidae > Salvelinus > Salvelinus fontinalis. The sequence continues at coordinate 95,662,212 of NC_074665.1, read as the reverse complement.
ACACAGTGCCTTCGGAAAGTATTCAGACCCCTTGAATTTCCCCACATTTTGTTACGTTACAGCCTTATTCTGAAACTGATTAAGTACAACAATTTCCTCATCAATCGACACACAATACCCCATAGGGGTGGCAGGTAGCCCAGTGGTTAGAGCGTTGGACTAGTAACCGAAAGGTTGCAAAATCGAATCCCCGAACTGACAAGGTAAAAATCTGTCGTTCTGCCCCTGAACAAGGCAGTTAACCCACTGTTCCTAGGCTGTCATTGTAAATAAGAATTTGTTCTTAACTGACTTGCCTAGTTAAATAAAGGTTAAATATAAAATTATGACAGCTAAAACTGTTTTACATACGTTTTCAGACCCTTTGCTATGAGACTCAAAATTGAGCCCAGGTGCATCCTGTTTCCATTGATCATCATTGAGATGTTTCTACAACTTGGAGTCCACTTGTGGTAAATTCAATTGATTGGACATGATCTGGAAAGGCACACACCTGTCTATACAAGGTCCCACAGTTGACAGTGCATGTCAGAGCAAAAACTGCTGCAGAAATGTTTTGGTACACTTTCCCAGATCTGTGCCTTGACACAACCCTGTCTTGGAGCACTACGGACAATTCCTGCAAGCCTTGAGGTTGAAGGAATTGTCCGTAGAGTTCCAAGACAGGGTTGTGTCGAGGCACAGATCTGGGAAAGTGTACCAAAATATTTCTGCAGCATTGAAGGTCCCCAAGAACACAGTGGCCTCCATCATTCTTAAATGGAAGAAGTGTGGAACCACCAAGACTCTTCCTATAGATGGCAGCCCGGCCAAACTGAGCAATTAGGGGAGAAGGGCCTTGGTCAGGGAGGTTACCAAGAACCCCATGGTCACTTTGACAGAGCTCTATAGTTCCTCTGTGGAGATGGGAGAACATTCCAGAAGGACAAGCATCTCTACAGCACTCCACCAGTCAATCAGAACTTTATGGTAGAGTGGCCATACGGAAGCCACTCCTCAGAAAAAGGCACATGATAGCCCGCTTGGATATTACATTTGTAAAAAATTAAACACTAATATATGTTGATTAGATCAATTCAACTGCCTGAGTCATTACCCCATAATGTCAAAGTGAAAACATGCTTTTAGAAATGTTTGCAAATATATTGAAAATGAAATACATAAATATCTAAATTACATAAGTATTTACACCGCTAAGTCAATACATGTTAGAATCACCCAGCGATTACAGCTGTGTCTTTCTGGGTAAGTTTCTAAGAACTTTACACACCTGGATTGTACAATATTTGCACATTATTTTTAAAAGTCTTCAAGCTCTGTCAAGTTGGTTGTTGATAATTGCTTGACAGCCATTTTCATGTCTTGCCATAGATTTTCAAGCCAACTGTAACTTGGCCACTCAGGAACATTCAATGTCGTCTTGGTAAGCAACTCCTGTGTAGATTTGGCCTTGTGTTTTAGGTTTTTGTTCTTACACCATCCAAAGTGTAATTAATAACTTCACCATGCTCAAATCCTCGACTTCGGCAATGTAATTTACAAAATAGCCTCCAATACCCTACTCAACAAATTGGATGCAGTCTTTCACAGTGCCATCCATTTTGTCACCAAAGCCCCATATACTACCCACCACTGCGACCTGTACGCTCTCGTTGGCTGGCCCTCGCTTCATACTCCTTGCCAAACCCACTGGCTCCAGGTCATCTACAAGACCCTGCTAGGTAAAGTCCCCCCTTATCTCAGCTTGCTGGTCACCATAGCAGCACCCACCTGTAGCACGCGCTCCAGCAGGTATATCTCTCTGGTCCCTCCCAAAACCAATTCCTCCTTTGGCCGCCTCTCCTTCCAGTTCTCTGCTGCCAATGACTGGAACAAACTACAAAAATCTCTGAAACTGTGACAAAAAAAATCTAAATTTAATCTATTTTAAAATTCAGGCTGAAACACAACAAAATGTGGAGAAAGTCAAGGGGTCTGAATACTTTGTGAAGACACTGATCATTGGACCTAATGAGGAAATGGAGGCTGATTCCCAGTTCTAACAACACTCATAACATTCTAAATTCTTAAGACTAATAAAATGTCATTGATCTTTTCAGTTATGGTTGGTTGGAGGGATCAAACCCAGAGTATTGGGTTGGCTGGGACTTTAGGGTCGTCTGTCAGGAATATATTTCTGGTTCAATCAACACTCTATTCCAGTGTCCCTTAGTCATGGTCCTGGGGACCCAATAGGTTTGATGATGAGCCGATTAGTGGAATCAGGTGTGTAGCACGAGGGCAAAAACGAATATTATATTTTTTCCTTTATTTAATTAGGCAAGTCAGTTAAGAACAAATTCTTATTTATAATGACGGCCTACACCGGCCAAACCCGGACGACGCTGGGCCAAATGTGCGCCTCCCTATGGGACTCCCAATCATGGCCGGTTGTGATACAGCCTGGAATCAAACCAGGGTGTCTGTAGTGACGCCTCTAGCACTGAGATGCAGTGCCTTAGACCGCTGCGCCACTCGGGAGCCCAAAATGAACAGAACGGTCCCCATTCAAGTGAATTATTCATTTGTTTGATTCATAATATTTATATGTACTTAATCCTATCCGATAGGCTAAATCCAGAGAGATAGTTTTGGAAAAACTGGGCCCAGGACTAGAGCACTGCTCTATTCAGACAGACCGCACCAGGAATATACTATTGTAGTTCTTACATTTTACCACCAGAGGGCAGCTAATCCACATGGAACAGAGCCAGAGGTATTGTTGCATCACCTATCTGACTGTCTACCATCTTACTGACTGTCTACCATCTCACTGACTGAATGAACCGTCTACCATCTCACTGACTGAATGAACCGTCTACCATCTTACTGACTGAATGAACTGTCAACCATCTTACTGACTGAATGAACTGCCTACCATCTCACTGACTGAATGAACCGTCTACCATCTCACTGACTGAATGAACCGTCTACCATCTCACTGACTGAATGAACCGTCTACCATCTTACTGACTGAATGAACCGTCTACCATCTCACTGACTGAATGAACCGTCTACCATCTCACTGACTGAATGAACCGTCTACCATCTTACTGACTGAACTGTCTACCATCTTACTGACTGAATGAACCGTCTACCATCTCACTGACTGAATGAACCGTCTACCATCTTACTGACTGAATGAACCGTCTACCATCTCACTGACTGAATGAACCGTCTACCATCTTACTGACTGAACTGTCTACCATCTTACTGACTGAATGAACCGTCTACCATCTCACTGACTGAATGAACCGTCTACCATCTTACTGACTGAATGAACCGTCTACCATCTCACTGACTGAATGAACCGTCTACCATCTCACTGACTGAATGAACCGTCTACCATCTCACTGACTGAATGAACCGTCTACCAACTCACTGACTGAATGAACTGTCTACCATCTCACTGACTGAATGAACTGTCTACCATCTCACTGACTGAATGAACTGTCTACCATCTCACTGACTGAATGAACCGTCTACCATCTCACTGACTGAATGAACCGTCTACCATCTCACTGACTGAATGAACCGTCTACCATCTCACTGACTGAATGAACTGTCTACCATCTTACTGACTGAATGAACTGTCTACCATCTTACTGACTGAATGAACTGTCTACCATCTTACTGACTGTCTACCATCTCACTGACTGAATGAACCGTCGACCATCTCACTGACTGAATGAACTGTCTACCATCTTACTGACTGAATGAACTGTCTACCATCTTACTGACTGAATGAACTGTCTACCATCTTACTGACTGAATGAACTGTCTACCATCTCACTGACTGAATTAACTGTCTACCATCTCACTGACTGAATGAACTGTCTACCATCTCACTGACTGAATGAACTGTCTACCATCTCACTGACTGAATGAACTGTCTACCATCTTACTGACTGAATGAACTGTCTACCATCTTACTGACTGAACTGTCTACCATCTCACTGACTGAATGAACTGTCTACCATCTCACTGACTGAATGAACTGTCTACCATCTTACTGACTGAATGAACTGTCTACCATCTCACTGACTGAATGAACTGTCTACCATCTTACTGACTGAATGAACTGTCTACCATCTTACTGACTGAATGAACTGTCTACCATCTTACTGACTGAATGAACTGTCTACCATCTCACTGACTGAATGAACTGTCACCATCTTACTGACTGAATGAACTGTCTACCATCTTACTGACTGAATGAACTGTCTACCATCTTACTGACTGAATGAACCGTCTACCATCTCACTGACTGAATGAACTGTCTACCATCTTACTGACTGAATGAACTGTCTACCATCTTACTGACTGAATGAACTGTCTACCATCTCACTGAACTGTCTAACATCTTACTGACTGAATGAACTGTCTACCATCTTACTGACTGAATGAACTGTCTACCATCTCACTGAACTGTCTAACATCTTACTGACTGAATGAACTGTCTACCATCTTACTGTCTACGATCTTACTGACTGTCTACTATCTTACTGAATGAATGAACTGTCTACCATCTCACTGACTGTACGAACTGTCTACCATCTCACTGACTGAATGAACTGTCTACCATCTCACTGACTGAATGAACTGTCTACCATCTTACTGACTGAATGAACTGTCTACCATCTCACTGACTGAATGAACTGTCTACCATCTCACTGACTGAATGAACTGTCTACCATCTCACTGACTGAATGAACCGTCTACCATCTCACTGACTGAATGAACCGTCTACCATCTTACTGACTGAATGAACCGTCTACCATCTTACTGACTGAACTGTCTACCATCTCACTGACTGAATGAACTGTCTACCATCTCACTGACTGAATGAACTGTCTACCATCTCACTGACTGAATGAACTGTCTACCATCTTACTGACTGAACTGTCTACCATCTCACTGACTGAATGAACTGTCTACCATCTCACTGACTGAATGAACTGTCTACCATCTCACTGACTGAATGAACTGTCTACCATCTCACTGACTGAATGAACCGTCTACCATCTCACTGACTGAATTGTCTACCATCTCACTGACTGAATGAACTGTCTACCATCTTACTGACTGAATGAACTGTCTACCATCTTACTGACTGAATGAACTGTCTACCATCTCACTGACTGAATGAACTGTCTACCATCACACTGACTGAATGAACTGTCTACCATCTCACTGACTGAATGAACTGTCTACCATCTCACTGACTGAATGAACTGTCTACCATCTCACTGACTGAATGAACTGTCTACCATCTCACTGACTGAATGAACTGTCTACCATCTCACTGACTGAATGAACTGTCTACCATCTCACTGTCTGAATGAACTGTCTACCATCTCACTGACTGAATGAACTGTCTACCATCTCACTGACTGAATGAACTGTCTACCATCTCACTGACTGAATGAACTGTCTACCATCTCACTGACTGAATGAACTGTCTACCATCTCACTGACTGAATGAACCGTCTACCATCTCACTGACTGAATGAACTGTCTACCATCTCACTGACTGAATTGTCTACCATCTCACTGACTGAATGAACTGTCTACCATCTCACTGACTGAATGAACTGTCTACCATCTCACTGACTGAATGAACTGTCTACCATCTCACTGACTGAACTGTCTACCATCTTACTGACTGAACTGTCTACCATCTTACTGACTGAATGAACTGTCTACCATCTTACTGACTGAACTGTCTCCCATCTTACTGACTGAACTGTCTACCATCTTACTGACTGAATGAACCGTCTACCATCTCACTGACTGAATGAACTGTCTACCATCTTACTGACTGAACGAACTGTCTACCATCTTACTGACTGAATGAACTGTCTACCATCTTACTGACTGAATGAACTGTCTACCATCTCACTGACTGAATGAACTGTCTACCATCTTACTGACTGAACTGTCTACCATCTTACTGACTGAACGAACTGTCTACCATCTTACTGACTGAATGAACCGTCTACCATCTCACTGACTGAATGAACTGTCTACCATCTTACTGACTGAATGAACTGTCTACCATCTTACTGACTGAATGAACTGTCTACCATCTCACTGACTGAATGAACTGTCTACCATCTTACTGACTGAATGAACTGTCTACCATCTCACTGACTGAATGAACTGTCTACCATCTCACTGACTGAATGAACTGTATACCATCTTACTGACTGAACTGTCTACCATCTTACTGACTGAACGAACTGTCTACCATCTTACTGACTGAATGAACTGTCTACCATCTTACTGACTGAATGAACCGTCTACCATCTCACTGACTGAATGAACTGTCTACCATCTTACTGACTGAACGAACTGTCTACCATCTTACTGACTGAATGAACTGTATACCATCTTACTGACTGAACTGTCTACCATCTTACTGACTGAACGAACTGTCTACCATCTTACTGACTGAATGAACTGTCTACCATCTTACTGACTGAATGAACCGTCTACCATCTCACTGACTGAATGAACTGTCTACCATCTTACTGACTGAACAAACTGTCTACCATCTTACTGACTGAATGAACTGTCTACCATCTTACTGACTGAATGAACTGTCTACCATCTCACTGACTGAACTGTCTACCATCTCACTGACTGAATGAACCGTCTACCATCTCACTGACTGAATGAACTGTCTACCATCTCACTGACTGAATGAACTGTCTACCATCTCACTGACTGAATGAACTGTATACCATCTTACTGACTGAACTGTCTACCATCTTACTGACTGAACGAACTGTCTACCATCTTACTGACTGAATGAACTGTCTACCATCTCACTGACTGAATGAACTGTCTACCATTTTACTGACTGAATGAACTGTCTACCATCTCCCTGACTGAATGAACTGTCTACCATCTTACTGACTGAATGAACTGTCTACCATCTTACTGACTGAATGAACTGTCTACCATCTTACTGACTGAATGAACTGTCTACCATTTTACTGACTGAATGAGTGCTGCTAAATAAATCTCCCTGAGTGAGTGAGTCTGCTAAATCTTACTGCATTATGTAAGCCCCGGAAGGCTTTATGTTTTCCTGGAATGTTCCTATTGCTTCTGTGAATAGTCGTTCCACCCGAAATATGATGGCCGTAATAGTCAAGAATAAAGCCGACAAAAACATATTATTGCTCAATATAGGAGAGAAATGATCTCCTATGAGACAGACCTAAGGTTGTATTGTTGAACAGACAACAGACTCAGGTAAAAGGTACCACCAGGATGTTTATTTGTTTGGTGTGTTTGACCTCTGACCTTTAATATGTTCCTGGCATCGAAGGCCTCCCGCTCTTTCATGTTCTGCCTTCCTCCTGCGGCTTCGGCTGGAAAACACACAACAAAAGATAGGTAAACCCTGAGCACCGTGGGTAAACCCTGAGCACCGCGGGTAAACCCTGAGCACCGCGGCTAAACCCTGAGCACCGTGGGTAAACCCTGAGCACGGCGGGTAAACCCTGAACACCGTGGGTAAACCCTGAGCACCGCGGGTAAACCCTGAGCACCGCGGGTAAACCCTGAGCACCGCGGGTAAACCCTGAGCACCGTGGGTAAACCCTGAGCACCGTGGGTAAACCCTGAGCACCGTGGGTAAACCCTGATACTGAGAGCGTTGTGGTTTCCAAAATAGATATATTTGGGTGTTTTTGGAGCCTTTGTTGGTGTTTTATCTGTGCCTCTGCAACTGCACAACGAGCATGAGGAAGTCTATCGCCGGTGGGGTATATTTCTCACAACCAAGTAGAAAACGGTGTCTGGACACTTAGAACACGACATTTACATCCAAAATACAGATTTGGTTAACAAAAAGGTGAACTCTGGAAAAAGGTCCTTTGACCCTAATGAACAAAACACACATCTAGTGTATTAGGTGGACAACCCTATTTATAAAATCTCAAATGTGGGTTAATGAGGTTTAGTGGAGTTCACTGTCAACCCCATCGTTTATTACAACACTGTTCAAACCAGGTGGATATCCCTATGAACTGTACTGGGAGATATGATCCTAAATGACCCTCTCTCTCTCTGAAAAACACTAAACAAATGACAGCCTTACCACCACCACCCTGATTTGTCAATGTCCCTGTCTTTTATGTAATAGCTGTGATTCTAACAACATAATGCTGACCATTCATCTGGTATGCAGCAGTGACGTAACTAAAACACTGCCTTCTGAGCAATTCCACTAGTCAACAACAAGAGCAGAACCAACAGTAACCTTCCCTCGCTCCCTCCCCACCTCGGTCCCTCCCTCTCTTCCTCTCCCTCCCTCTCTCTCTTTCTCTCTCTTTCTCCCTCTCTCTCTCTCGCTCCCTCTCTCTCTCGCTCCCTCTCTCTCTCGCTCCCTCTCTCGCTCCCTCCCTCTCTCTCTCGCTCCCTCTCTCTCTCGCTCCCTCCCTCTCTCGCTCCCTCCCTCTCTCGCTCCCTCCCTCTCTCTCTCGCTCCCTCCCTCTCTCTCTCGCTCCCTCTCTCTCTCGCTCCCTCCCTCTCTCTCGCTCCCTCCCTCTCTCTCTCGCTCCCTCCCTCTCTCTCTCGCTCCCTCCCTCTCTCTCTCGCTCCCTCCCTCTCTCTCTCTCCCTTTGGCCACAACTGTTTGTGTGCAACAGGACAGAGTGTTTTCCAACAGCAGTGACAAGGGGTTTCATTCAGTTGGCCGTGGATCAAGTCCAGCCCTAGTTCTTTCATGCATGAGTTTACACAGGGCTGGGCAGCTGAGAGACTGGCCAACAACACAGGGCTGGCCAGCTGAGTGTCCAAGAGCACAGGACAAAGGGAGGGGTCTGTCCAAGAGCACAGGACAAAGGGAGGGGTCTGTCCAAGAGCACAGGACAAAGGGAGGGGTCTGTCCAAGAGCACAGGACAAAGGGAGGGGTCTGTCCAAGAACACAGGACAAAGGGAGGGGTCTGTCCAAGAGCACAGGACAAAGGGAGGGGTCTGTCCAAGAGCACTAAAATTAAGCACTAAAACTCTGTTTACTACTTCAGGAACAGGGACCGGGTCGCTCCTCTTTTCAGTTCACCGCAGATAGCGACTGCAACGAGCTGCAATAAACACTCAAACTGGACAGTTTTATCTCTTCATTCGAAGACTCAATCATGGACACTTACTGACAGTGGTGGCTGCTTTGTGTGATATATTGTTGTCTCTACCCTCTTGCCTTTTGTGCTGTTGTCTGTGCCCAATAATGTTTGTACCATGTTTTGTGCTGCTGCCATGTTGTTGTCATGTGTTGCTGACAAAAATCGAATTAAAAAAATATTTTTATAAACATTTTTATTTCATTAAAAAAAATATATATTTCTAACCCTAGCCCCCGTCCTCGCAGGAGGCCTTTTGCCTTTTGGTAGTCCGTCATTGTAAATAAGAATTTGTTCTTAACTGACTTGCCTAGTTAAATAAATGTTAAATAAAATACATTTACAAAAATCAAATAATCTAGGGGTTGTTACTGTTACATCTGTGTTCAGGTGTTTCACTAATGTGTTCAGGTGTTTCACTAATGTGTTCAGGTGTTTCACTAATGTGTTCAGGTGTTTCACTAATGTGTTCAGGTGTTGCACTAATGTGTTCAGGTGTTTCACTAATGTGTTCAGGTGTTTCACTAATGTGTTCAGGTGTTTCACTAATGTGTTCAGGTGTTTCACTAATGTGTTCAGGTGTTTCACTAATGTGTTCAGGTGTTTCACTAATGTGTTCAGGTGTTTCACTAATGTGTTCAGGTGTTGCACTAATGTGTTCAGGTGTTGCACTAATGTGTTCAGGTGTTGCACTAATGTGTTCAGGTGTTGCACTAATGTGTCCAGTGACTCTGACTTAATGTCCATCTTTATGCTGACTGACTCCGTGTCCAGTGACTCTGACTTAATGTCCATCTTTATGCTGACTGACTGTGTCGAGTGACTCTGACTTAATGTCCATCTTTATGCTGACTGACTCCGTGTCCAGTGACTGACTTAATGTCCATCTTTATGCTGACTGACTGTGTCCAGTGACTCTGACTTAATGTCCATCTTTATGCTGACTAACTGTGTCCAGTGACTCTGACTTAATGTCCATCTTTATGCTGACTGACTCCGTGTCCAGTGACTCTGACTTAATGTCCATCTTTATGCTGACTGACTCCGTGCCCAGTGACTCTGACTTAATGTCCATCTTTATGCTGACTGACTCCGTGTCCAGTGACTCTGACTTATCGTCCATCTTTATGTTGACTGACTCCGTGTCCAGTGAGTCTGACTTAATGTCCATCTTTATGCTGACTGACTCCGTGCCCAGTGACTCTGACTTAATGTCCATCTTTATGCTGACTGACTCCGTGTCCAGTGACTCTGACTTATCGTCCATCTTTATGTTGACTGACTCCGTGTCCAGTGAGTCTGACTTAATGTCCATCTTTATGCTGACTGACTCCGTGTCCAGTGACTCTGACTTAATGTCCATCTTTATGCTGACTGACTGTGTCCAGTGACTCTGACTTAATGTCCATCTTTATGCTGACTGACTCCGTGTCCAGTGACTCTGACTTAATGTCCATCTTTCTGAGTGGGAGGAGAACGAGGGAAACAGGCTCACATTATCAGGAGGATACTCTGGGTCAGTTTTAGACAGTGGAAAGCCTGCTTTGAGAGAACAGTGACACTTATTTAGCATTTTCATTTCAAGTACGTGTATATGTGTGTGTTTGCGTTTGTACTCTAGTAAGTGTCCTTGTGTTCAAGATGAAGCTCCAATACACATACCTAAACACACATCAGTGACGGCCATAGACAAAAGCACTTTCTTCATCCTACCTGAAGCCGCCTTCCTGAACAGAGTGTTCATCACTGTGCCGTGCAGCTTCACTCTGTCCCATTCTCTGACCATCAGCCCTGAGGAAACAAAGTGGTCCACCAGCCGCTCCACAATGGCCTGCAGCCTGCACAGCAGACAGTCAACACAGAGGGTCAACACAAGAGTCAGTTGTTGTTACCTGGGAGCAACCCTCTCACACTGTTGACATCCTAACGATGAACATCATTTTAAATGTACTAATTGTCACTCAATCTGTCATTAAAAAAGTAAACTGTAAAAATACTAATAATACTACATGGTATTTACAGTGCTTTCGTTAAGTACTCAGACCCCTTGACTTTTTCCACATTTTGTGACGTTGCAGACTTATTCTAAAATGGACTAAATTGTTTCCCCCCCTCAACAATCTACACACAATACCCCATAACGACAAAGCAAAAACAGGTTTTTAGAAATGTTTGCAAATGTATTAAAAACGTAAAACTGAAATACCACATTTACATAAGTACACACACCCCTTACCCAGTACTTTGTTGTAGCACCTTTGGCAGCGATTACAGCTTCAACTCTTCTTGGGTATGACGCTACAAGCTTGGCACACCTGTATTTGGGGAGTTTCTCCCATTGTTCTCTGCAGATCCTCTCAAGTTCTGTCAGGTTGGATGTGGAGTGTCGCTGCACAGCTATTTTCAGGTCTCTCCAGAGATCAACCGATCAGGTTCAAGTCCGGCCTCTGGCTGGGCCACTCAAGGGCATTCTGTCATGCACTGACAACTGTAGGACCTTATATAGACAACTGTGTGCCTTTCCAGATCATGTCCAATCAATTGAATTTACCACAGGTGAACTTCAATCAAGTTTGAGAAACATATCAAGGATGATCAATGGAAACAGAATGTACCTGAACTCAATTTCGAGTCTCATAGCAAAGGATCTGAATACTTATGTAAATAACGTATTTCAGGTGTTTTTTTTAAATACATTTGCAAAAAAATAATAATGTTTTCGCTTTGTCATTATGGGGTATTGTGATGTCATTATGGGGTATTGTGTGTAGATTGCAGAGGTTTTTTGTTGTATTTAATCCATTTTAGAATAAGGCTGTGTCAAGGGGTCTGAATACTGAATACTTTTCCCAAAGGCACTGTATATAGTGCTTTTCAAGGAGCCAGAGTCACTGTGGTACAAACTGTGGTTAAAGAAAGAGACATGAGAGTATCAAACCCTCAAGAGAAGCAACCAGACTCTTACTTGTCCGAACCATCTTTGACTTGGACCTTGGCATACAGGACATCCACCATGGCTGGGTCATCGTTCATGTACTCAATCCCTGTCACCTCCAACGGGAGAGGCTTCCCTTCTGTGATGGTCCTGAAACATAATGTGTGTTACATGACATCACATAATGTGTGTTACCTGACATAACATAATGTGTGTTACATGACATAACATAATGTGTGTTACATGACATAACATGTGTTAATTGACATAAGACATGTGTTACTTGACATGACATAACATAATGTGTTACATGACATAATGTGTGTTACATAACGTAACGTGTATTACATCAAATCAAATGTATTTATAAAGCCCTTCGTACATCAGCTGATATCTCAAAGTGCTATACAGAAACCCAGCCTAAAACCCCAAAAAGCAAGCAATTCAGGTGTAGAAGCAGGGTGGCTAGGAAAAACTCCCTAGAAAGGCCAAAACCTAGGAAGAAACTTAGAGAGGAACCAGGCTGAGGGGTGGCCAGTCCTCTTCTGGCTGTGCCGGGTGGAGATTATAACAGAACATGGCCAGGAGGTTCAAATGTTCATAAATGACCAGCATGGTCAAATAATAATAATCACAGTAGTTGTCGAGGGTGCAGCAAGTCAGCACCTCGGGAGTAAATGTCAGTTGGCTTTTCATAGCTGATCATTAAGAGTATCTCTACCGCTCCTGCGGTCTCTAGAGAGTTGAAAACAGCAGGTTTGGGACAGGTAGCACGTCAATGATATAAGACAATGTGTTACTTGACATGACATAAGACAATGTGTTACTTGACATGACATAAGACAATGTGTTACTTGACATGACATAAGACAATGTGTTACTTGACATGACATAAATTTGTTACTTGACATAGCATGTGTGTTACATGACATAGCATGTGTGTTACATGACATAGCATGTGTGTTACATGACATAGCATGTGTGTTACATGACATAGCATGTGTGTTACATAACATAACATGACATAATGTGTTACTTGACATCACATGACATAACGCGTGCTACACGACATGACGTGTGTTACATGACATGACGTGTGTTACATAACATAATGTGTTACATGACATAACGTGTTAAATGATATAACATAACATGACATAACATGTGTGTTACATGACATGACATAATGTGTTACTTGACATAACATGTTACATGACATAACATGTGTGTTACATAACATGACATAATGTGTTACATGACATAACATGAGTTACATGACATAACATAATGTGTTACTTGACATAACATGACATAGTGTGTTACATAACATAACATAATGTGCTACTTGACATAACATAACATAATGTGTGTTACATGACATAACATAATGTGTTACTTGACATAACATGACATAATGTGTGTTACATAACATGACATGACATAATGTGCTACTTGACATAACATAACATGTGTTCCTGGCTTTTTATACAATCCCTACAATCTAGATAGGGATAGTCCCTCCCTGTTTCAGTCTGTTTTCATCCGTTTGATTCCTAATGAACATGACCCAGTTGTCAGTCAGTCATACCTACTTGATAAAGTCCTGACAGTGCTGGAGTTGTTTACATGCTTGAGTCACTTCCAGGTCGTTCAGCAGAGCCAGGGTGCCGACTGTCAGATGGAGCTTAGCAGGGTTCTGGAAGATGCTTCCATCTACTCCGTGGTCCTTAACAAGAGAGGAGACCTGAGATAAACTGACCGCACAGAGAAACGCTGTAGGGTGAAGTTGCCCCTAGACACTGATCTTAGGTCCGTTTTGCATTTCCCCCACTAATGGTTGAGATTAGAGGTCGACCGATTATGATTTTCAACACCGATACCGATTATTGGAGGACCCAAAAAATCCGATACCGATTAATCGGGCGATTTAAAAAAACTATTAGTAATAATGACAATTACAACAAAACTGAATGAACACTTATTTTAACTTAATATAATACATCAATAAAATCAATTTAGCCTCAAATAAATAATGAAACATGTTCAATTTGGTTTAAATAATGCAAAAACAAAGTGTTGGAGAAGAAAGTAAAAGTGCAATATGTGCCATGTAAGAAAGCTAACGTTTAAGTTCCTTGCTCAGAACATGAGAACATATGAAAGCTGGTGGTTCCTTTTAACATGAGTCTTCAATATTCCCAGGTAAGAAGTTTTAGGTTGTAGTTATTATAGGAATTATAGGACTATTTCTGTCTATACCATTTGTATTTCATTAACCTTTGACTATTGGATGTTCTTATAGGCACTTTAGTATTGCCAGTGTAACATTATAGCTTCCGTCCCTCTCCTCGCTCCTACCTGGGCTCGAACGAGGAATATATCGACAACAGCCACCCTCGAAGCAGCGTTACCCATCGCTCCACAAAAGCCACGGCCCTTGCAGAGCAAGGGGTACAACTACTCCAAGTCTCAGAGCGAGTGACGTTTGAAACGCTATTAGCGCGCACCCCGCTAACTAGCTAGCCATTTCACATCGGTTACACCAGCCTAATCTTGGGAGTTGATAGGCTTGAAGTCATAAACAGCGCAATGCTTGAAGCATTGCGAAGAGCGGCTGGCAAAACACACGAAAGTGCTGTTTGAATGAATGCTTACGAGCCTGCTGCTGCCTACCATCGCTCAGTCAGACTGCTCTATCAAATCATAGACTTAATTATAACATAATAACACAGAAATACGAGCCTTAGGTCATTAATATGGTCGAATCCGGAAACTATCATCTCGAAAACAAAACATTTATTCTTTCAGTGAAATACGGAACCGTTACGTATTTTATCTAACGGGTGGCATCCATGAGTCTAAATATTCCTGTTACATTGCACAACCTTCAATGTTATGTCATAATTACGTAAAATTCTGGCAAATGAGTTCGCAATGAGCCAGGTGGCCCAAACTGTTGCATTTGCCCTGACTCTGCGTGCAATGAACGCAAGAGAAGTGACACAATTTCACCTGGTTAATATTGCCTGCTAACCTGGATTTCTTTTAGCTAAATATGCAGGTTTAAAAATATATACTTCTGTGTATTGATTTTAAGAAAGGCATTGATGTTTATGGTTAGGTACAGCCGTGCAACGATTGTGCTTTTTTCGCAAATGGGCTTTTGTTAAATCATCTCCCGTTTGGCGAAGTTGGCTGTCTTTGTTAGGAAGAAATAGTCTTCACACAGTTCGCAACGAGCCAGGCGGCCCAAACTGCTGCATATACCCTGATTCTGTTGCAAGAGAAGTGACACAATTTTCCTAGTAAAAAGAAATTCATGTTAGCAGGCAATATTAACTAAATATGCAGGTTTAAAAATATATACTTGTCTATTGATTTTAAGAAAGGCTTTGATGTTTATGGTTAGGTACACGTTGGAGCAACGACAGTCCTGTTTCGCGAATACGCACCGCATCGATTATATGCAACGCAGGACACGCTAGATAAACTAGTAATATCATCAACCATGTGTAGTTAACTAGTGATTATGATTGATTGATTGTTTTTTATAAGATAAGTTTAATGCTAGCTAGCAACTTACCTTGGCTTCTTACTGCATTCGCGTAACAGGCAGGCTCCTCGTCGAGTGCAATGTAATCAGGTGGCTAGAGCGTTGGACTAGTTAACCGTAAGGTTGCAAGATTGAATCCCCGAGCTGACAAGGTAAAAATCTGTCGTTCTGCCCCTGAACAAGGCAGTTAACCCACTGTTCCTAGGCCGTCATTGAAAATAAGAATGTGTTCTTAACTGACTTGGCTCGTTAAATAAAGGAGTAATTATATATATTTTTTTAATCGGCCAAATCGGTGTCCCAAAAAAACGATTTCCGATTGTTATGAAAACTTGAAATCGGCCCTAATTAAAATCGGCCATTCGACTAATCGGTCGACCTCTAGTTGAGATTAGTATTGGGGGAGGAGGAAGCTGAACCTAGATCTGCACAATTTAACCCAGAACCAGACAACCATAGAAACTAAAACAAAGACCCGAGATCTCTGATAGCTATTCAGTCAATATAAACATGAATGGAATATAGTCAAATCTCAAACTGGAGTTGGAGAATATTATGCACTATTTTACAGATTGTCATCCCTCCCATCCGCCACGCACGCACTCACTGACACACACACACACACACACACACACACACACACTTACCTGAGAACACTGCTCCAACACCTCCTCTTTAAACCTCAGGAATCCATCCTGAACTTGAGGGTGGTTAAGAGCGAACGACAGGAAGTGGGTGAACGGCTGCTTCTTGCGAAAGCTCTGAACCAGGAGCTCGACACGAGTCACGGCAGAGGACACCGCGGCCTTCTGGGAGCCAGTGATCACTGGAACAATGTTCGACCGTTATTGTGTGACTGTAAATGTGAGACTTTTATTTTGATATCCCATGATTCTAGCCCTTAGGAGAAGAGGTTCCTGGATAACGCTTCAGTCTTGAGTTTAGCGTGGTTGCTGGACCCACGTTCTTGGCTGACTTTTATTACTAAACTCATTAATATGACATGACTGCTGACAGAAAATCCCTGAAATCCCCAGAGGTAGAGAAAGGAGAGTTTTGCTAGACTGGTCCCAGATCTGTTTGTGCTTGCATAGTGAACTCCTATAGTCATTGTTAATCACTTACCTAGTTAAATAAAGGTTAAATCAAATAAAAACATGAAATGTCTTGTAATTCCGACCATATGAGTTGGTGAGACAGCACAAAACAGTCATAATATGGGACGAGGCTACAGTGTTGCACCAGTATCTTTACTATAGACCTCTGGTTTGGGCTGGTCTCCAAGCTCTGGTCCAGGGCGTTACGTGCGGCCTGACCCTTCTTCAAGAAGGCTGAAAAAGGCTCAAGCCCCTTGACCAGAGGTACTGGTCTCTCCGCTAATAAAATGCCACTCACCGATCTGCCCTTCCACTCCTTGTTTAGGAATGTTGATGTCTGTCTTTGTGTCTGCCTCTAGTCTTCTACGTGTCTCTCCTTTCCTCCCGATGATGTATCTGTTAAAAACACACACTTCTCTGGTTAGTACACCGTATCCTTGATTTTCATTGAAGATGTACACATAGACCTAATGACCATAATGAAATACACCTAATTTGCCTAAAATATTACACTGTTACCATGGTTACCTTATGGATATTCAGTCTTAAAGAAATGTATACAAGCCAGAATGTTGAATAAAATGATATTTAAACGTGACGGTAGGAAATGGAGATAAACACAGGAAATTATTATTAACCAGACTTTATGGGGCATCGTTGTGTATGACTGTCAGCTTGTATTCCTGCTATACTACATGGCACAATAACAGCACTTTCTGTCGACCGGGGAAGCTCTAGCAGGGCAGAAATTTGACAAACTGACTTGCTAGAAGGTGGCATCCTATGACGGTGATACGTTGAAAGTCACTGAGCTCTTCAGGAAGGCCATTCTACTGCCAATGTTTGTCTATGGAGATTGCATGGCTGTGTGCTCGATTATATACACCTGCCAACAACGGGTGTGGCTGAAATAGCCTAATCCTCTAATTTGAAAGGGTGTCCACATACTGTTGTAGATAAGGTGTATGTGAAATGAGCGCGGGCAAAGTGTGTATGGCTTTTCAATCTTCTGATGCATGGCAGGTAGCCAGATGTACCCAAACGTTGTCGACTGAACCACGTTTCCTCACAGTCAGCTGGAAGTGCTTGCGTCTTACTGCAAACTAAAAGCCGTCAACGTTCAGTCTCTGGTACGGTTTTACACTTGGTCTTTGTTTACATATTGTGCTAAATGTTTACGTCGCATGTGAATCGCGTGAAGTATTGAAACTCCAAACCAACAGAACCATATACAGACCAGCGTACTGAAAGTCCGGCTATAAACACTTCCCTGTGGACAACGGGTCAAGTAAGTCCAAATTAGGTTTATTCAACATTTTTGATCTGTAATGGGACGGTTCGGAAATGTTGAGCTCACATGTTAGAGACGAGAGAGTGTGGGTCATCTACTCCCGGATCCTAAAATGGACTAACACCTCCAATCAAATCAAATTTTATTTGTCACATACACATGGTTAGCAGATGTTAATGCGAGTGTAGCGAAATGCTTGTGCTTCTAGTTCCGACAATGCCGTAATAACCAACGAGTAATCTAACCTTACAATTCCACAACTACTACCGTATACACACAAGTGTAAAGGGATAAAGAATATGTACATAAAGATATATGAATGAGTGATGGTACAGAACGGCATAGGCAAGATGCAGTAGATGGTATCGAGTACAGTATATACATATGAGATGAGTAATGTAGGGTATGTAAACATAAAAGTGCATAGTTTAAAGTCATATGCAGTCATCGACTCATGAACTGCATCCCAACTGGCACCCTATTCCCTTAGGCCTCTGGTCAAAAGTAGTGCACTGAATAGGGTGCCATTAAGGGTGCATAGCCTGCATGGTGTTTGTAACTCACTTGTAAAGAACACTTGGGACATCAATGGCACAGCTGAAACCTTTGTCAGTCTGTTCTATGGAGTGGCTGTCACAGAACTCTTCGTCTTCGTCAAACGGTTCACTAGCTAATCAGAACAACAAAGTGCATGTGTGAGATCGGAAAGAACATGTTGGTGTTCCATAGCAGGTGCAGCAGGAACAAATAGGAGAGGAGACAGCTACATTTAGAGGAGACAAGCATCCCACAACACATTGTGGTGGTCAATTGGTCAGCTATAACTAGCTAAGTCTCAGTAGAATAAGGTCAATTATCTGGTAGTACTGCACAGTATTGTAGCCATCTGTCTTATCTAGCTAGCTATAGTTAGCTGGGGTTGTAGGGAGCTAGCACCACTGAGGTATAATGGCTAGCACTGAGGACCTAGCTACCTGGTGGTCCCATGTAGGAGTCGTCCTCTTCCCCCTCTTCATACTGGTATTCTTTGATGGTATTTCTTCTGTATACTCTTCCACTTATGTTGATCAATGATGGACGTAAGATTTCCATTGTAGCAGTTATCTTGAATAGTAAATAAAACGATATATACTTTAGTGAATAGTAGCTGCCAACTACGTGTGGGCTCTTTGGCTTTTTTGCGACATACGGCAGTTTGACGTAAAGTAACCAGCTGATTACGTAGTCGCTGATCTCTAAACTGCATGGATAGACATTCCGCGCTCGCAACAAATTAATGATGCGCCAATATCAACATTTGATTTATATATCGCCTAAACCGTAAAGCGGAGTTATTGTTGGGGTAGCTAACCAGAAACATAAACAAAAGCAGAAGTTAGCCTGCTGCTTTCTCCATCACCAGTAGTAGGTTCATCACATCAATAAGAATCTTATGTCTGATTTATTATTCCGGAAAGTTTGCTTCAGTAGTAAATGCGCTATGCTTCATGTAACGTTAGCTAGCTATGTTTGCCAGTTTATTATTCATAACGTTGTTAGCCAGCTAGTCATGCTAATGTAATGACAAAGATGTGTATAACGTGTTCTATCTGTGCTAATGCTGCACAGCTAGCTAAATGTATTTTGAAGAAATATTGCTGGTCATTTGGGACTGGATTATTCCGCAATACACGACTCTGAACTTGGTGATCATGATTTGCCGTTGTGTTCCTCTTCCTCAGTTGGAATGGCAGCCTCCTCCTCATCCTCCTCTGCCGGAGGGGTTAGTGGGAGCTCGGTGACTGGCTCTGGATTCAGCGCGTCAGAACTTATCCCCCCGCGTAAGGTCCTCTACACTTATCCCAAAGGAGCCGGGGAGATGATGGAAGGTAGGCTCATTGACACGGGCCAATCACCAGAGGCTTTGGAATATAGGTTCAGCACGTTGCAAGAGACAGACCGGTGATGAGGATTCTTTTGGAGTTCTAGAAAACCTTGTCTGTTCTGTACATTCTACCTGCAACATTCTGAACATGTTCTTGGCTCTGATTACAATATTAATCATGCTCATATCCCATATACAGTGATGCTGTGTGTTTCAGATGGATTAATGCTTCTGTGTGTTTGTGGTTAGCTACTGTACATGTGTTTGGTTCTGAATACAAGCCCCTTCTGTACATCTGCCTAGCCACACTTCTCGTACAACTATTCTATCTGGCTTCAAGTCAAGTGTAGCTTGTCTGGATTTTACCCACAAGATAAACAATGTGTCCCTGGAACTTTTCACTGTTCCCTTAATGACCTAGCTACCATGCGTCATAGTTGGATCTTCCTCCAGGAGGACGTGCGCTGCTACCAGCGACAGTCGATGCTCTGCCCCAATATCAACACGCATCGCCAGTGTGCCCCACTTCCCTCACACCCAAATCAATCTGGCTTCAAGTCAAGTGTAGTTAGTGATCCTTTGATCTGGAGTTGGTGACCCATGATCCTTTGAATCATAGTTGGATCCAACAGGACGTACATGGGCACCAGCTAGCAGTCAGTGCTCTGCCAATGGGTCAGCCCACAACACCCACCACTAGTTTTGTCACATCACACAAGAGGATCTGTTTGTTTGAACCCAAAGGGCCATCTGGCTCCTTGCCCCTGCTTTGTGCATCCCAAATGACACCCTATTACCTATGTTGTGCACTAATCTTGACCAGAGCCATATGTGCCAAAGTAGTACACTATATTAGGATAGGGTGCCCCATCCTTTGTTACCTCTTTAGACCCCAAGTCACCGTTCAGTTGTGTTGTAATGAATGTCTTAGTTTGGATCATTGTGCTGGAAAGTACTGGGTGTTCCGAGGACTAATGGGCTCACTGTTAAGTGGGACAGCAGTGAAGCTGGTGGCCAGGGTTGGGGTTCTATTCCGCTTTGTTTTTGGGGCCTGTCCCACAGGGCGGCGCACAATTGGCCCAGCGTCGACCGGGTTAGGGGAGGGTTTGGCCGGGGTAGGTCGTCCTTGTAAATAAGAATTTGTTCTTAACTGACTTGCCTAGTTAAATAAAATTTAAATATATATAAAAAAATGATTAATAAATGGCACCCTATTCCCTACACCAGGGATCATCAACTAGATTCAGCCCCGGGACGATTTTAGTTTTTACTTGAGTGGATGGTCGGGGGGTCTGAACATAATCAGTTGTAGACTGCAAATTGACCGCAAGAAGACCAAACAGATTGTTTTAGTAAAATATTATATCAAATCTTGCTTACTTGTATACTGTATATGATCAGATGTGTCTCTCTATTGTGCATAGGAATACAAGGGAACAGATTTCCAAAAAATGTAATCACTTGGAGCTGATGTTTTTAGTCTTTTGGCCAACAATGAAAATGGGGGGACCGAATTCGGTCCGTGGGCCACCAGTTGGACAACCTAACCCTACATTGTGCACTAATATCATATGGGCCATGGTCAACAGTAGTGCACTATCTAGGGCCATGGTCAACAGTAGTGCACTATCTAGGGCCATGGTCAACAGTAGTCCACTATCTAGGGCCATGGTCAACTATAGTCTACTATCTAGGGCCATGGTCAACAGTAGTCCACTGTCTAGGGCCATAGTGCACTACTGTTGACCATCTAGGGCCATGGTCAACAGTAGTGCACTATCTAGGGCCATGGTCAACAGTAGTGCACTATCTAGGGAACAGAGTGCCATTTGTGACACATTGTGTTCTAGTTAGTTATTTTGGCTAGTCGTTTTATTCTCCAGTTTGTTTACTTCTCAATCCTAGCAAACTGAACGGTGGCACATGTTGGCATAATGTGAGGAGTTATATCATGTTTTTAGCTAACTCCTCTACTTACTTACTCAGTAATTACCGAGGATTGTGCCCGTCCGGAGGATTGGATATTAAAAAATTTGTACCACAAAACCATTTACTATACATTTACATTTACATTTAAGTCATTTAGCAGACGCTCTTATCCAGAGCGACTTACAAATTGGTGCATTCACCTTATGACATCCAGTGGAACAGCCACTTTACAATAGTGCATCAGATCTTTTAAGGGAGGGGGGGGGGGGGGGGGCAGAAGGATTGCTTTATCCTAGGTATTCCTTGAAGAGGTGGGGTTTCAGGTGTCTCCGGAAGGTGGTGATTGACTCCGCTGTCCTGGCGTCGTGAGGGAGTTTGTTCCACCATTGGGGGGCCAGAGCAGCGAACAGTTTTGACTGGGCTGAGCGGGAACTGTACTTCCTCAGTGGTAGGGAGGCGAGCAGGCCAGAGGTGGAGGTGGATGAACGCAGTGCCCTAATATGTTATATAATAGATCTATAGCGTAATAGTTTTGTGTGTGTGTGTGTGTGTGTGTGTGTGTGTGTGTGTGTGTGTGTGTGTGTGTGTGTGTGTGTGTGTTGGGTTGGGTTGGGTTGTGATCAAGAAGGCACATTTCCATTCTTGTTGTTTAAACTATTTCAGGGTTAACTTGTCTACTACTACAGTATTTCTACATGTGCTAGTTGATGAAAGCGTAACAGCAGTTGATGTGATATTGAACATGAACTCTGTGTCTTCAGACGGCTCAGACAGGTTTCTGTGTGAGTCTGTGTTCAGCTACCAGGTGGCATCAACACTGAAACAGGTGAAGCACGGTAAGTCCATCAGTCTCTTAATTCAATTATTATTAGTATTTTTTTAATGCCTACGTCTGCGTCTCAATTGGCACCCTATTCCCTATATATAGTGGACTACTTTCAACCAGAGCCCTATGGGCCTGATCAAAAGTAGCCCACTATATAGGGAATAGGGTGCTATTTAGGATGTATTTGTTGTTTAGGAAAAAAGTACTCTGGTAACGGATACAAAATAATGCTATGCTTGATCTAACAGCGTATATCACTGATTTGTTTTTAGATCAACAGGTATCTAGAATGGAGAAACTGGCCAGTTTGGTTGAAGAGCTAGAAGCAGATGAGTGGCGTTACAAACCAATCGAACAGCTTTTGGGATTTACTCCGTCTTAAAGTCAAATAAAGACGTGGTCAGTAGCCGCTAGCTGGTTACCACTGGAGGAACATATTGACTGCAGAACACTACTTTATTTCCAACACATTTTGTTTATTGTCATTTATCGTGTCATTCCCACAAGGAAGGATGTTCCTGCCTGGTATTGGCCAATGTTTAGCTCTGGTCCAGGTCGTCGTTAATGCACGTTCCTTCACTAACTGGAGGAACGGACACCCTGGACCAGAGCTAGCTATTGTTGTGACCTAAAAAAAGCTTTATCACAGCTATGAATTGAGTAATTAATCATGTCACAGTGGGGAAATTGATGCATTCATGTTTTACTAGTGGTTTTTAAATAAACAAAATAAGATGGAATCCTCTTCCGATGTATTAAAATGAAAACATGACGTACTTGGATTATCATTTATTAAATATTTAAATAAAAATATACAGAATCTATTGTATTCAAGTTATTTACAGTTTTATTACATTATTACAATGGATTGTTTGTTATCACACAGTTGAAAACAATAGACCCAGGCTAATTGTATTACTGTAAATACCAAGGTCAATGAGAATGTAGGGCAACACAATAACATCTGCAGCAGCAGCCAGGCTTGTTATTCCCCACACATCCTAAAGGGAGGGGACTGAACAGGCTGATGTTCTGGGTGACAGTACGAGTACGTCCATGTGTCTATGCCCTCAAAGCTGCTCTCAATATGCAGATACACACACACACACACACACAATAACATCAGGCAGTCAGTCATCAAAGGACAGGGGGAGAACAAATAGGTTTTGTTAATAAAATCCCCACCATTCTGTCTCCACTACCAGGCTGTAGGTGTTCTGTCTACACTACCAGACTGTAGATGTTCTGTCTACACTACCAGACTGTAGATGTTCTGTCTACACTACCAGACTGTAGGTGTTCTGTCTACACTACCAGACTGTAGATGTTCTGTCTACACTACCAGACTGTAGATGTTCTGTCTACACTACCAGACTGTAGATGTTCTGTCTCCACTACCAGACTGTAGATGTTCTGTCTACACTACCAGACTGTAGATGTTCTGTCTCCACTACCAGACTGTAGGTGTTCTGTCTCCACTACCAGGCTGTAGGTGTTCTGTCTCCACTACCAGACTGTAGATGTTCTGTCTACACTACCAGACTGTAGATGTTCTGTCTCCACTACCAGGCTGTAGGTGTTCTGTCTCCACTACCAGACTGTAGGTGTTCTGTCTACACTACCAGACTGTAGGTGTCCTGTCTACACTACCAGACTGTAGGTGTTCTGTCTACACTACCAGGGCTGTAGGTGTTCTGTCTCCACTACCAGACTGTAGATGTTCTGTCTACACTACCAGACTGTAGGTGTCCTGTCTACACTACCAGGGCTGTAGGTGTTCTGTCTCCACTACCAGACTGTAGGTGTTCTGTCTACACTACCAGGGCTGTAGGTGTTCTGTCTACACTACCAGACTGTAGGTGTTCTGTCTACACTACCAGACTGTAGATGTTCTGTCTACACTACCAGACTGTAGGTGTTCTGTCTACACTACCAGACTGTAGGTGTTCTGTCTACACTACCAGACTGTAGGTGTTCTGTCTACACTACCAGACTGTAGGTGTTCTGTCTACACTACCAGACTGTAGGTGTTCTGTCTCCACTACCAGGCTGTAGGTGTTCTGTCTACACTACCAGACTGTAGATGTTCTGTCTACACTACCAGACTGTAGATGTTCTGTCTACACTACCAGACTGTAGGTGTTCTGTCTACACTACCAGACTGTAGGTGTTCTGTCTACACTACCAGACTGTAGGTGTTCTGTCTACACTACCAGACTGTAGGTGTTCTGTCTCCACTACCAGGGCTGTAGGTGTTCTGTCTCCACTACCAGACTGTAGATGTTCTGTCTACACTACCAGGGCTGTAGATGTTCTGTCTACACTACCAGACTGTAGGTGTTCTGTCTACACTACCAGACTGTAGGTGTTCTGTCTACACTACCAGACTGTAGGTGTTCTGTCTACACTACCAGGGCTGTAGATGTTCTGTCTACACTACCAGGGCTGTAGATGTTCTGTCTACACTACCAGACTGTAGATGTTCTGTCTACACTACCAGGGCTGTAGATGTTCTGTCTACACTACCAGGGCTGTAGATGTTCTGTCTACACTACCAGACTGTAGGTGTTCTGTCTACACTACCAGACTGTAGGTGTCCTGTCTACACTACCAGACTGTAGGTGTTCTGTCTACACTACCAGACTGTAGGTGTCCTGTCTACACTACCAGACTGTAGGTGTCCTGTCTACACTACCAGGCTGTAGGTGTTCTGTCTACACTACCAGGGCTGTAGGTGTCCTGTCTACACTACCAGACTGTAGGTGTTCTGTCTACACTACCAGACTGTAGGTGTTCTGTCTACACTACCAGGGCTGTAGATGTTCTGTCTACACTACCAGGGCTGTAGGTGTTCTGTCTACACTACCAGACTGTAGGTGTTCTGTCTACACTACCAGACTGTAGATGTTCTGTCTACACTACCAGACTGTAGGTGTCCTGTCTACACTACCAGACTGTAGATGTTCTGTCTACACTACCAGACTGTAGGTGTTCTGTCTACACTACCAGACTGTAGATGTTCTGTCTACACTACCAGACTGTAGATGTTCTGTCTACACTACCAGACTGTAGATGTTCTGTCTACACTACCAGACTGTAGGTGTTCTGTCTACACTACCAGACTGTAGGTGTTCTGTCTACACTACCAGACTGTAGATGTTCTGTCTACACTACCAGACTGTAGGTGTTCTGTCTACACTACCAGACTGTAGGTGATCTGTCTACACTACCAGACTGTAGATGTTCTGTCTACACTACCAGACTGTAGGTGTCCTGTCTACACTACCAGACTGTAGGTGTTCTGTCTACACTACCAGACTGTAGGTGTTCTGTCTACACTACCGGGGACAGACAGTTTACCAGGTGTCTGGTCAGTACAGTCCAGTCCAGGGAGAGACTATTGTTTACCAGGGGTCTGGTCAGTACAGTCCAGGGACAGACTATTGTTTACCAGAGGTCTGGTCAGTACAGTCCAGGGGCAGACTATTGTTTTTCCAGAGGTCTGGTCAGTACAGTCCAGGGACAGACTATTGTTTACCAGAGGTCTGGTCAGTACAGTCCAGGGACAGACTATTGTTTACCAGAGGTCTGGTCAGTACAGTCCAGGGACAGACTATTGTTTACCAGAGGTCTGGTCAGTACAGTCCAGGGACAGACTATTGTTTACCAGAGGTCTGGTCAGTACAGTCCAGGGACAGACTATTGTTTACCAGAGGTCTGGTCAGTACAGTCCAGGGACAGGCTATTGTTTACCAGAGGTCTGGTCAGTACAGTCCAGGGACAGACTATTGTTTACCAGAGGTCTGGTCTGGTCAGTACAGTCCAGGGACAGACTATTGTTTACCAGAGGTCTGGTCAGTACAGTCCAGGGACAGACTATTGTTTACCAGAGGTCTGGTCATTACAGTCCAGGGACAGACTATTGTTTACCAGGAGTCTGGTCAGTACAGTCCAGGGACAGACTATTGTTTACTAGGGGTCTGGTCAGTACAGTCCAGTCCAGGAACAGACTATTGTTTACCAGGAGTCTGGTCAGTACAGTCCAGGGACAGACTATTGTTTTCAAGGGGTCTGGTCTGGTTAGTACAGTCCAGGGACAGACTATTGTTTTCAAGGGGTCTGGTCTGGTTAGTACAGTCCAGGGACAGACTATTGTTTTCAAGGGGTCTGGTCTGGTTAGTACAGTCCAGGGACAGACTATTGTTTACCAGGAGTCTGGTCAGCAGGGTGCAATGTTACAGGATATTGTAATAGTATAGACATGTATTTTGGGACGTATATGTTGTCTGTAATGTCCAGTAGAATAGAGCATTTTAAAATGTCAGCTGTATTCTTATGGCCTTTCTATCTGCGGTGTTCCTCCACAGTGTTTGTCTACTGAGCGTGGCCCTGGCAGAGATCCAGTCTCTTTCACCCTGGTGTTTGGTGGGTCTTATTGAATCTAAAGTCAGGAAATGTGCTGCACTTGGTGATTCCACCAGTGAATGAATGTTTTTCAGTTGAATGAGCAGTGAGGAAGTCCAGTGGTTGGTTGACTGTACAGAATGTACTGTACTAGTTTACAAGCTGCTTTTTTTCTTCTTTTTTTTTCTCAATAAAAGGGTGTGACTAACCGAGTGGAACACTTCTGGGTCCTAAAGTTAGTCACGTTAAAACTTGTTTTTAACTTGTTTTTAATTAACCAAGCTTCTGTTTCTTTACACGTTGTGTCTCTTGCTGTGTTAAAACTTGTTTTTTAACCAAGCTTCTGTTTCTTTACACTTTGTGTCTCTTGCTGTGTTAAAACTTGTTTTTTAACCAAGCTTCTGTTTCTTTACACTTTGTGTCTCTTGCTCTGTTAAAACTTGTTTTTAACCAAACTCATGTTTCTTTACACTTTGTGTCTCTTGCTGTGTTAAAACTTGTTTTTAACCAAGCTTCTGTTTCTTTACACTTTGTGTCTCTTGCTGTGTCAGTTGGTAGATTTGTATTTTACAAAGTACATATAATAAAAGTTATTTCAAACAACCAACTTGCCTCTACAGATTTCGGTAACCTATCTATATGCCTGATCAGATAGAGACAACGGTTGTTGAAGGTAACCTTCAGTCATTTTATGACAGCACATTGTTTGTCTTGCTGCAGTTCACATTGTGTGCCTTTGTTGTCTAGCAGTTCAATCTCCTTGACTGGTACAGTCCGTCCATCTCTCTTCATGTGTTGTTTCACTGCATATGTGATACCTGGCTGTCATCCAAAAACTTTTTTTTCTTTTCTCTGGCAGACCACAGAAGCCTGGTTGAGAATGTGTTCTCCTACCAGCAGTAAGGCCTGATACAGAACACAGAAGCCCGGTTGAGAATGTGTTCTCCTACCAGCAGTAAGGCCTGATACAGAACACAGAAGCCTGGTTGAGAATGTGTTCTCCTACCAGTAGTAAGGCCTGATACAGAACACAGAAGCCCGTTTGAGAATGTGTTCTCCTACCAGCAGTAAGGCCTGATACAGAACACAGAAGCCTGGTTGAGAATGTGTTCTCCTACCAGCAGTAAGGCCTGATACAGAACACAGAAGCCTGGTTGAGAATGTGCTCTCCTACCAGCACTAAGGCCTGATACAGAACACAGAAGCCTGGTTGAGAATGTGTTCTCCTACCAGCAGTAAGGCCTGATACAGAACACAGAAGCCCGGTTGAGAATGTGTTCTCCTACCAGCAGTAAGGCCTGATACAGAACACAGAAGCCTGGTTGAGAATGTGTTCTCCTACCAGTAGTAAGGCCTGATACAGAACACAGAAGCCCGGTTGAGAATGTGTTCTCCTACCAGCAGTAAGGCCTGATACAGAACACAGAAGCCCGGTTGAGAATGTGTTCTCCTACCAGCAGTAAGGCCTGATACAGAACACAGAAGCCCGGTTGAGAATGTGTTCTCCTACCAGCAGTAAGGCCTGATACAGAACACAGAAGCCTGGTTGAGAATGTGTTCTCCTACCAGCAGTAAGGCCTGATACAGAACACAGAAGCCCGGTTGAGAATGTGTTCTCCTACCAGCAGTAAGGCCTGATACAGAACACAGAAGCCTGGTTGAGAATGTGTTCTCCTACCAGCACTAAGGCCTGATACAGAACACAGAAGCCTGGTTGAGAATGTGTTCTCCTACCAGCAGTAAGGCCTGATACAGAACACAGAAGCCCGGTTGAGAATGTGTTCTCCTACCAGCAGTAAGGCCTGATACAGAACACAGAAGCCTGGTTGAGAATGTGTTCTCCTACCAGCACTAAGGCCTGATACAGAACACAGAAGCCTGGTTGAGAATGTGTTCTCCTACCAGCAGTAAGGCCTGATACAGAACACAGAAGCCTGGTTGAGAATGTGTTCTCCTACCAGCAGTAAGGCCTGATACAGAACACAGAAGCCTGGTTGAGAATGTGTTCTCCTACCAGTAGTAAGGCCTGATACAGAACACAGAAGCCCGGTTGAGAATGTGTTCTCCTACCAGCAGTAAGGCCTGATACAGAACACAGAAGCCCGGTTGAGAATGTGTTCTCCTACCAGCAGTAAGGCCTGATACAGAACACAGAAGCCCGGTTGAGAATGTGTTCTCCTACCAGCAGTAAGGCCTGATACAGAACACAGAAGCCCGGTTGAGAATGTGTTCTCCTACCAGCAGTAAGGCCTGATACAGAACACAGAAGCCCGGTTGAGAATGTGTTCTCCTACCAGCAGTAAGGCCTGATACAGAACACAGAAGCCTGGTTGAGAATGTGTTCTCCTACCAGCACTAAGGCCTGATACAGAACACAGAAGCCTGGTTGAGAATGTGTTCTCCTACCAGCAGTAAGGCCTGATACAGAACACAGAAGCCTGGTTGAGAATGTGTTCTCCTACCAGCAGTAAGGCCTGATACAGAACACAGAAGCCTGGTTGAGAATGTGTTCTCCTACCAGTAGTAAGGCCTGATACAGAACACAGAAGCCCGGTTGAGAATGTGTTCTCCTACCAGCAGTAAGGCCTGATACAGAACACAGAAGCCCGGTTGAGAATGTGTTCTCCTACCAGCAGTAAGGCCTGATACAGAACACAGAAGCCCGTTTGAGAATGTGTTCTCCTACCAGCAGTAAGGCCTGATACAGAACACAGAAGCCTGGTTGAGAATGTGTTCTCCTACCAGCAGTAAGGCCTGATACAGAACACAGAAGCCTGGTTGAGAATGTGCTCTCCTACCAGCAGTAAGGCCTGATACAGAACACAGAAGCCTGGTTGAGAATGTGTTCTCCTACCAGCAGTAAGGCCTGATACAGAACACAGAAGCCTGGTTGAGAATGTGCTCTCCTACCAGCACTAAGGCCTGATACAGAACACAGTAGCTTACCAGCCGATTATTTTATTTTGCTAATTTTGGGACAGTAAAAAGTGACTTTACTGAGCCGATGCGAAATAATTTAAGTTAGTTCCTAATCAGGAGGTATTTTTGTGAGTCCAATATTTTATGATTACTCATACTTTCTTTTCAAGTA
Organism: Salvelinus fontinalis; assembly: GCF_029448725.1. Classification (NCBI taxonomy): domain Eukaryota; kingdom Metazoa; phylum Chordata; class Actinopteri; order Salmoniformes; family Salmonidae; genus Salvelinus; species Salvelinus fontinalis. Next base: position 95,632,048 of record NC_074665.1, on the reverse strand, counting down.
GCATGTTTAGTGTACATGTGGAGGATGTCAGAAGTACTTTAAACATATGACTAATGCATAATGGGGTTTAGATAGCACCACTATGGCTACCATGCTTGTTGTAAATGCTATTGCAGTTGTCTTAGATGATAGAAAGAATAGTACTGCCATGTATGTAGACTTGTCAAAAGCTTTTTATACAGTAGACCATGTTATTCTGTTGAATAAGCTGTCCTGATAGGGTAATATAGACCATATTATTCTGTTGAATAAGCTGTCCTGATAGGGTAATGTAGACCATGTTATTCTGTTGAATAAGCTGTCCTGATAGGGTAATGTAGACCATGTTATTCTGTTGAATAAGCTGTCGTGATAGGGTAATATAGACCATGTTATTCTGTTGAATAAGCTGTCCTGATAGGGTAATGTAGACCATGTTATTCTGTTGAATACGCTGTCCTGATAGGCTTGGGTACTGATGCTTGCTGATGATTTCGTAATTATCTCAATGACAGAACTCAGGCCATCAAGGTAGATGGGGCCAAACCCGAGATCCTTGAGTTACATACTCGGCCTGCTAATGTTTACAATCTATATCAAAAAAACATTAGTAATGCTGTAAAAAATTGTAATATAAATTTTGCTGCATCAGTTGGCCAAGCCTTTTCATGTTTACAATCTGATTTGCTAGCACTGTGGAGGTCACTATTGGATCTAAAGTTGGTGGTAAATACAAACAAAACCAAACGCATGCTTTTTGTCTAGGTCCTATAATCCAGATTTAAATGAATTTGTAATGACTAGTTTGAACGCTACACAAATTGAGCGAGTTCCTTCCTACAAATATCTTGGGATCTGGCTTGATGACAAAATGTCATTAAAACATGTCACTAAGGTGATGAAGAAGTTGAAAGTTCAAGGTTGGTTTATTTTACAGAAACAAAAGCATGTCTGACTTTTGATAATAGGAAGTATATTGTCCAGGCCACTTTTATGTCGATTTTAGATTCTGGGGATATTATCTATATGCCTGCAGCAGCAACTATACTTAAACCAGTAGATGCTGTTTTACATTGTGCCCTTAGGTTTATTACTGGTGATGGTTCTAGAACTCACCATTGGGCCCTTAGGTTTATTACTGGTGATGGTTCTAGAACTCACCATTGTGCCCTTAGGTTTATTACTGGTGATGGTTCTAGAACTCACCATTGGGCCCTTAGGTTTATTACTGGTGATGGTTCTAGAACTCACCATTGGGCCCTTAGGTTTATTACTGGTGATGGTTCTAGAACTCACCATTGGGCCCTTAGGTTTATTACTGGTGATGGTTCTAGAACTCACCATTGTGCCCTTAGGTTTATTACTGGTGATGGTTCTAGAACTCACCATTGGGCCCTTAGGTTTATTACTGGTGATGGTTCTAGAACTCACCATTGTGCCCTTAGGTTTATTACTGGTGATGGTTCTAGAACTCACCATTGGGCCCTTAGGTTTATTACTGGTGATGGTTCTAGAACTCACCATTGTGCCCTTAGGTTTATTACTGGTCATGGTTGTAGAACTCACCATTGTGCCCTTAGGTTTATTACTGGTGATGGTTATAGAACTCACCATTGGGCCCTTAGGTTTATTACTGGTGATGGTTCTAGAACTCACCATTGTGCCCTTAGGTTTATTACTGGTGATGGTTCTAGAACTCACCATTGTGCCCTTAGGTTTATTACTGGTGATGGTTGTAGAACTCACCATTGTGCCCTTAGGTTTATTACTGGTGATGGTTCTAGAACTCGCCACTGTGCTTTGTTTCAAAAAGTGGGTAGAAGTTCTTTGTATGTAAGGAGAGAGTAGCATTATCTTGTGTGCATTTACAAAGCACTCATGCAGAAACGTCCTATGTATCGATCGTCATTAATTACATTTAGACTTCCAAATGACCAAACCCGGTTACAGGCTTGGATAACACTGGAGGCCCCTTCGGTCTCCACAGAGTTGGAGACCAAAAGCTGCTTTTGTTTTTTTTCTGTGCCCTTTATGTGGAACAACTCACAGAGCTCTCTGAAATGAGATGTTCTGGTCCCCCTTGGTCAGTTCAGAGTCATGATCAGAGTGTGTTGTGCCCTTAGGTCAATGGTGAGTTCTAGAACCATCACCAGTAATGATCTATGTTGATAAATGTGATACATTTTTCTTAATATATTTTGTATATTGTATGTTGTATATATGTTTGATGTATTTAAGCAGGGCTCATCTGAAAAAGAGACCCTCGTCTCAGCATGACTTCCCTGACCAAATAAAGGTTTAATAATACTATGCGACATGGCATGTAGCCTAGCGGTTAGAGCGTTGACATGGCATGTAGCCTAGCGGTTAGAGCGTTGACATGGCATGTAGCCTAGCGGTTAGAGCGTTGACATGGCATGTAGCCTAGCGGTTAGAGTGTTGACATGGCATGTATCCTAGCGGTTAGAGCGTTGACATGGCATGTAGCCTAGCGGTTAGAGCGTTGACATGGCATGTAGCCTAGCGGTTAGAGTGTTGACATGGCATGTAGCCTAGCGGTTAGAGCGTTGACATGGCATGTAGCCTAGCGGTTAGAGCGTTGACATGGCATGTAGCCTAGCGGTTAGAGCGTTGGTCCAGTAACCGAGAGGTCGCTGGTTCAAATACCCAAGCCTACAAGGTGCAACATCTGTCCATGTGCCCTTGAGCAAGGCACTTAACCCTAATTTGCATCATGGGTGCTGTACTACTATAGCTGATCCTGTAAAACAACACATTTCACTGCACCTATCATGACTGACTCTGTAAAACAACACATTTCACTGCACCTATCATACTACTATGGCTGATCCTGTAAAACAACACATTTCACTGCACCTATCATACTACTATGACTGACCCTGTAAAACAACACATTTCACTGCACCTATCATACTACTATGGCTGATCCTGTAAAACAACACATTTCACTGCACCTATCATAGTATTGTGACTGACCCAGTAAAACAACACATTTCACTGCACCTATCATACTACACCTATCATACTACTATGCCACCCTGTAAAACAACACATTTCACTGCACCTGTCATACTACTATGACTGACCCTGTAAAACAACACATTTCACTGCACCTATCATACTACGATGACTGACCCTGTAAAACTACACATTTCACTGCACCTAATCCGGTGTATGTGACAATGAATTTAAAAAACACAGAACTATGCAAAATGTGTCCCTGCATCCTCCAAACACAAAACCAACTCATTTGTTTACCTGCTTTCAGAACATGATGTTCTGTGCATGAAGATAATGTTCTTACCCACTTCCTGAAACAGTTCCTCACACTCAATAGGCACCATGTTATCCTTTTATGATGACATCAGCAACATGATCAACAGATAAGGTATTACAGACAGTTCAGCAATACGTCTGACTAATATAATGTCATTTGTTGATAAATGATCAATGTACCTGTAAATGCTCTGCCTTGCTATACAAATGGTAAGAGAGAATATTCTATCCTGTGGGAAGTGGAAGATGCAAAGTTACAATATACAGTATGTACTATAACAGCAGCTGAGCATAACATAGTAACATTGCATCATACTTGGACTACACTGAATAACATAAAGAACTGTTACTGTAACCAACTGATGAATTGACATAATATAAAGGCAACATAAAAACATATAAGCTATATTATAACCAGAAGTGTGTCCATTGTCTGCGGCTCTTTTGTTTATCTGCAGCTGACAGTTTCAATGCCTATTGCCTGTGTGTGTGTGTGTGTGTGTGTGTGTGTGGGGGGGGGGGGGGGGGTACATGGGATGACAAAATAACATTTTCGACAGTTATTCTTGCATGTAAAACCATAACTATGCACCACCTAATGATGACAAAACAACATTTACGACAGTTATTCTTGCATGTAAAATCATAACTATGCACCACCCAATGATGACAAAACAACATTTACGACAGTTATTCTTGCAAGTAAAATCATAACTACGCACCACCAAATTGATGACCCTGCTGCTGTAAGTTCTTTTTAGGGTATCAGGTAAAGTGCATGTTGTATCTAAAACTATGTTTTAGTAAGCAGTGGACTATGCCTACTCAGATGGTACAATGTAATGCGCTTAGTTTGGATCAGATACATTGTTCCAAACCCATGACGTAATGTTACACCTTCTGCTTAGTCAATGTATTGCGTCCTATTCTTTTGGAAATTAACAAGTGCGTGGAGTTTTAAGATGTCCGGGTTATGTCCGGGCTAGTCCTACGTGCAACAAAGACGGTAGCTGGTGTTTTTCCCGAGCAGAAATGACATTTGAGGGTCCCAGCCCCCCCTCACCATGTCCCTTTTCTTCCTCCTTCCTTCTGCCCCCTCTGTGTTTAACCGCCCGTTACCAGGCAAGATAGAACACCGATGACGTGCCCCTGCCTCGGATTGGCTGAAAAGTGAGAAATGGGCGTGCTGTCCTGCCGTCTGCATAAGGGCTATTTAAACAGCTTTGTCGTTGCAGAATATCTGCAGAGTTGAGCAGCTGTGCGAAGGGAAAAGTACATGTATAGTCGGCCTGGATTGACGGGGAAGCCTTTGTCCTCAATCTCAGCTACAACAAAAAAATAAACGGATTTTAACTGGACAAGCAACATATCTTTGTAAGTATCATTCCTGTCACTGGCTATTATTTCAACGTATTGTCTCGAGCGTCAACTTTGAACAAGGGAATGAAAGAACTAACGTTAAAACTAACGTTAGCTTAGTCAACTGCCTTTTTCTCCACTCGGTAAACGTTTATTAGAATAGATAACTAGCTCTGTCAGTCACTGAATAGCTAGCTATATTGTTAGGTTGTCTGATATGTAAATTCTAGCTAGTCAACGTTACTGTAGCTAGCTACTCTTCATTTCAAATTCAGTGTTCTCATCTTTGCCGTTATTTCTCTCAACAGAACCTGATCTATGATCCCTGAGACTTGGAAAGTTATAAGAACTTGACCACTTGGAAATGATGCCTGCACTTCCTACAACCATGATGGTCCATGACTTCGACAGCTTCAACTCATCCCCTTCCCCAATGGACGCCACCGCCAAACGGTCGTCATGGGGGAAACTGGTGCAGAAGTTAACCGACTTCAGTGGAGACGGCAATAGCAGCGGTCACAGTATAGACTCCGACTCAGACAATGGCAGCAGGACTGATCTCTCAGATTCCGGTAAATATTTAATAGCTCGACCTAGACTGGTCCCCGGACCTGTTTGTGCTGTCTTATTGAGGATATGAGTTGGCTATTAATACAGAAACAAACAGATCTGAGACCAGGTTACTATTGCTAGTTGTTTGACAAAAGATAGATCTATCTGATCGTTCTGTATGACTAAAACTGTCCTCTGTCTTCCAGGGTTTGACTTTCCCTCTATCTCCTCATCTGATGACTTCGACAACATGTTATATGATGATCTCCTCTCGATGGAGGAGACCCTTCTGAAGGAACTTGTGGACCTAATTGCCAGTAGCTTAAGGGAAGCCAAAGACGGTGCCCTGAGATGTTCCAAACTACTCATCCCTGAGAAGCTTCTAGAACACATAGGCCAAGAGCTCCTTCACCTGGCGGCCAGCGAGCCCTGCGGCCTGAGGGGGGCTCTCATAGACCTCTGTGTGGAACAGGGGGAGGTGTGTCAGAGTATGGAACAGATCGCCGTGGATCCATATCTCGTCCCTACCTTCCAGCTCACACTGGTGCTGAGGCTCGATTCTGGAGGACTGTGGCCCAAAATCCAAGGGCTTTTCTCCACAAAGTCTCCATCCAGTCCCGTAAAGAGACAGGCGATTAGACTGAGCACGGGCTTCAGAGTGATCAAGAAGAAACTGTACAGCTCTGAAGAGTTGCTCATAGAAGAATGCTGAAAGAAACCAAAGAGACTTTCTTTAGATATTTTTCTAATAAACCTTGTTGTACCAAGTGTCCTACCTACAACGCTCATCAGAGCCCTAGTGATCAACATTTTGGATTCTAGTCAAATGTATGATTTCTAGGACATTTTCTTAACTGTTAAGATGAGCCGCCGATTACTTTGCTGTGTACATGTACATTATTTGCGGATTGGTGTCCCTGTGTAGGGGAGCCACAGTAAATGGTACGTGACAAGTTAATAAGAGAACAACATTTGTGCTTAAGAGAAAGGAGCGGGGAGCTACAGTAAATGGTATGTGAGTAGTTTAGTGTGCTTAAGAGATTGGCGTTAACCCAAACACTGAAAATGAAGTTTCCGGCACTTTTGCAAACCACTAATATCTATTTTATAAAAGATGGGTGGTTTGGTTTTCCATTTATTGTTAAAAATGTTTACCTGTTTCTATTGAAACCAGACAATGGCAGCTAGCTGTATGGTAATGTTTGTATGTGGCCATTTAGAAACTGTGGTAATATATATTTTTCTTCATGGCAATTCATTGTACACCATGGTAAGGGGACCAGATTGACATGTTTGGCTAGAGACCAACATTACTTACCAGTACTTGCTTCTCCGTCTGTAGCATCCATTCTGTGAACCACAGGTCAGTTTACTTGATTCTTTATTTCCAGTTTAGAATGGTTTGTCCTCCTGCATACTCATCTGTGCATCATTTTATTTGATATTCAAATATCCACACTGTCTTGATACTTTCCATTTAATGAACTTCAGATAATAAATATTATTTTTTACAAAACTCATTGTCATTGTTGCTTTGACCAAACCTTTCAGAATGTCTTATGAGAGGGTGTAGTGTATTGTGATAACTATCACTGAATGAAACTCTACTTTACCTCTTTAAATCAAGAACAATATATAGTTGCACACCTTGGCTGCATTTTACACAGGCAGCAAAATTCAGTTTTCCCCCCCCCACACTAATTGGGCTTGACTTTTGACCAGTTAGATCAGATCTTTGCCAATAATTGGGCAAAATGATCCACATTTATCTGCCTGTGTATTGTGTAAAAGCAGCCAGAGTAGCAAAGGCTTATCATTAGATGAATTGGAACATGAGCGACAAAGCATTAGATACCAGGATTCTTTGCAACACAGGCGCATTTTTCTTCTCCATTCATTGCAGGGCCTTTGTCTGAGCAACACCACTTGTTTTTCTCTTGAGTCAGCGCCCTCTAGCGATACAGCAAGTCAACTACAGGTGTTGACCATAAACTGAGAAATATATTGCAGTATCCCAAGAAATGGTCTGTGTATATGAGGACAGACACATTTCCTTGGAAGGCATCTGTTCTAGTGGGCTTTGTTCTGAAAGGGGCAGTGAAGTACTGAGACAAGTATGTAAAGAAAACTGTAGCGTATCAGTGAGATAGTGCCAACCAGCCCCAGGGTAGATGTTCATTGTTATTACTTCTAGTTCCTCACCACTGATTTGCTTGTGGTTTTAAATACATATTGTAATTTTGTCACGTAGATACTGAAGCGTTGTGGAATGAAGCCGTCCCTGGGAAACACAACAGCACATCTGATTTGGTAGAAAACGTGCACATCTTCACGTCTTTGCTGCAGCTAGTCACTGTTGTACAAGCCAATTTTTTGATGAGTAATGCACTCACTGGTCTGGGCACTTGTCCAACTCCCCCCTCCCTCTCACACAAACACACACACACACACACACACAGAAGAGAGAGAGAAGAAGAATGAGATGGGGCACGTAGAATGTTTATTTTCCCTGTTTGAGTAAAAACATAATATGGACGTGTCATCGTGAGCAAGACCTACTTTATTAGATAGACGTTGTGTTCTAATGAAGAAAATCTTGAATAAAAACATTTGATATTTTAGAATTCCAACAATAAATAAATTACTTTCTCATTCACTGGGTTCACTCATTGTAAATACATAGATCTGCAAAATCAAAATTGCTCAGTACATGTCTTGAGAGGTGTATGTTTACCTTACTGACTCTGATAGGAGAATATATAAATATAATCCCTGCATAGTAAAAATCATAATTTACATATAAAGTATAAATCAGGAAACCCAACTGCCATCAGCTTCAATTGGTCTTAACCATTCTTCAATGTTTTCACCATATTGAAATAAAAGATGAATATCTCGGAAGTATCAATCGCTAAAGGAGGACATGTATAATGAACCACTTCTGATCGGAGTATTTCCTGATTATAACACCGCCCTTACATCATCTGACTTGAGGGTGCCTCCCAAATAGCACAATATTCTCTGTATGCTGCACTACTTGTGACCAGAGTCCTATGGGCCCGGGGGGGAAAAAAGTGCACTATATAGCAAATAGTGTGCCATTTAGGACGTAAGAGGGTAAAAGCAGGAGTCCCTAACAGTGCATTTGTAAAACAGTCAGCTTGTAACAGAGCACAGTCACTTCATGACACATCACCATGATCATCAACAAAGAGGGTATTCATTCTTCCTCAACAAGACTTTAGGTCATTCTCTTCTTCTTCGCCATACGAGATCTCCAACTCAAGGAGAGTCTGTCCGAGTTTTGGTGTGCAGTGAAGTCACAGTCCCGAATGTTGAAAAGCGTACGTATTTACAGGCAATAAAATTGTTTTTGCAGTTTTGGATAACTACCTAAAAGAGAGAGCAAAGACAATTCAGTTTCAACATGTGTACTCTGTTCATGGGACTCATAACTTACATAGTTAGGTCGGACTTCGTAACATAGCGGCAAGAAAAAGTATGTGAACCCTTTGAAATGACCTGTATTTCTCAAATTGGTCATCAAATTTGATCTGATCTTCATCTAAGTCACAACAATAGACAAACAGTCTGCTTAAACTAACAACACAAATTGTATTTTTCTTGTCTATATTGAATACATAATTTAAACAATCACAGTATAGGTTGGAAAAAGTATGTGAACCCCAAGGCTAATGACTTCTCCAAAAGCTAACTGGAGTCAGCTAACCTGGAGTCCAACCAATGAGATGAGATGTTGGTTAGAGCTGCCTTGCCCTATATAGGGAATAGGGTGCCATTCAGGTTGTTGTAGTGGTGAGCTCTTACCTATCAGTGTGGCGATCAACAGCCTTCCTTTATTTTTAACCACCTAAGGAAACAGAGATGTCAGACAGCCTGGAGCAGCTCGGTGTCCCCATCTTCTGAGCCCTCTGGTACAACTCATTGTCTCCAAAATAGCGAGCTCGATACAGCAGGCCCTCCTCTGGAACACAACAACAAAGTACAATGGCTCAGTCCCCAATATTTCCCAGAAGTCTGCACTCCTTGTCATGGATTTAAAAGCATATGATTGTTGTAAGCATTGTCTGGAGTGAGTTTCCACTATTGTTAAATCCATGCAAGAAAGTGAGCAAGTGTACACCTTGGGAGAAGGGAACAGAATTGTGATGTAGCCGAAGACAAACACCTACTTGGGCGTCCAATAAAATACAAGTTACATAAGATAACAGGAAGTACAATAGAAAAGCTAAAAAGAGTATCCTATGCCTTTGCATTTTGCCCAGAAAACCAATCATCTGAATGATAATGTGTTATAATGTAAAACTGCCATGTGCCTTTCCCTTGCCATGTAAACAGCGGTGGCTGGCACTTTAAAATAGGAGGACAGGCTCATAGTAATTTTTGGAACAGAATAAATGGAATTGTACCATTCCTAGGGTCCGAGAAAATCCGCCATGTTGAGAATGAGGACGGAATCACGGAATCCAGACATTAAAACGTAATTCAACAATGTAATGAACTTAATAGGGAATCAACTAAATTAATTGAAAATGAAGTTTATCATAAGACTTCAACAGAATGAAATCAGCGATGGGTATTTCCTGCAACTTTCTGAAGAGCCAATAAGAATTCCCCGTCTGTATGTGTGGTGCGGGTGTCTACCACTCACCGTTAGCGGTGATGCTATCTTTCTAGACATGGGAAAGGTTTTACACATCCAAAATCCTTCTCAAATTAAATGTTAACTACAAAGTAGACTATGCTTACTTGGCAGAACGATATGATGATGATTATTATTGTGGGTATTTTGTTTTACAAAAACATCTCTAAAACAAACAGCCTCTTTCAAGATCTACACTGGAATTCAAATGGTAACTACACCCAAAAATGGATCACATTTTTCCCAGACCTCAAAGTGTTCTCCTGGTGTGGTTTAAGCATTGTTGTGGACTTAGAAAATAACTGAATTTGGACGTTACATTTTTTAAAAGTGATTGAGAGCAAAAACATTAAACTGGGAAATTGAAACCTGGGAAAACAAAATGGAAAAAACTGAATCAGGCAAAAAATATATATATTTTTTAGGTCCCTACATTCCATTCACTGTATTTCAGCCATTATTATGAGCCGTCCTCCCATCACCAGCCTCCTCTGCATGTGAAGTAGTGCTATTTCTTCACAGAGGATATGAGTTTCTGGTACTGTGTTATCCATCTTACGTTATAGCAAACTGTCTGTGTGAAACAGCCAAACACACAGGACACAGCCGGTTTAGTTTGGATCAGAACACCTGAAGCCTCCAAACTAAATCATTAAACACCCCTCCAGTAGACATCCATTTTAAAGTAGCCAGCCATGTGGAACTGACCGCAGGGCTCTCCAGAGGGTGGTGCGGTCTGCACAACGCATCACCGGGGGTAAACTACCTGCCCTCCAGGACACCTACACCACCCGATGTCACAGGAAGGCCAAAAAGATCATCAAGGACAACAACCACCCGAGCCACTGCCTGTTCACTTCGCTATCATCCAGAAGGTGAGGTCAGTACAGGTGCATCAAAGCAGGGACCGAGAGACTGAAAAACAGCTTCTATCTCAAGGCCATCAGACTGTTAAATAGCCACCACTAACACATTAGAGGCTGTTGCCCTATATACATAGACTTGAAATCACTGGCCACTTTAATAATGTTTACATGTTTTGCATTACTCATCTCATTTGTATATACTGTACTCTATACTATTCTACTGTATCTTAGTCTATGTCGCTCTGACATTGCTCGTCCATATATTTATATATTCTTAATTCCATTCCTTTAGATTTGTGTGTATGGTGTGTATTGTGAAATTGTTAGATATTACTGCGCTGTTGGAGCTAGAAACACAAGCATTTCACTAAATCCACAATAACATCTGCTAAACACGTGTACGTGACCAATAACATTTGATTTGGAGATTAATCAATAGAACTTCATCATCCAAAGACAGACAAAAAGGTCAACGGAGAAGAGCTAGTTAGAACATCAACCTACTTCTGCTTCCAGCAGTTGCAGTTCTAAGAGTATGATGCTGGGGTTGTGGGTTCGATTCCCACACGGACCAACATACTGAACAGGTGTCCACGCTGAGCGTTCTAGAAGCCACGGAAGCGTCTGCTAAATGACCATGTTATTCTCATACTATGAAGGGAACCTACTCTGAGCGTTCTAGAAGCCACGGAAGCGTCTGCTAAATGACCATGTTATTCTCATACTATGAAGTGAACCTACTCTGAGCGTTCTAGAAGCCACGGAAGCGTCTGCTAAATGACCATGTTATTCTCATACTATGAAGGGAACCTACTCTGAGCGTTCTAGAAGCCACGGAAGCGTCTGCTAAATGACCATGTTATTCTCATACTATGAAGGGAACCTACTCTGAGCGTTCTAGAAGCCACGGAAGCGTCTGCTAAATGACCATGTTATTCTCATACTATGAAGGGAACCTACTCTGAGCGTTCTAGAAGCCACGGAAGCGTCTGCTAAATGACCATGTTATTCTCATACTATGAAGGGAACCTACTCTGAGCGTTCTAGAAGCCACGGAAGCGTCTGCTAAATGACCATGTTATTCTCATACTATGAAGGGAACCTACTCTGAGCGTTCTAGAAGCCACGGAAGCGTCTGCTAAATGACCATGTTATTCTCATAACTATGAAGGGAACCTACTCTGAGCGTTCTAGAAGCCACGGAAGCGTCTGCTAAATGACCATGTTATTCTCATACTATGAAGGGAACCTACTCTGAGCGTTCTAGAAGCCACGGAAGCGTCTGCTAAATGACCATGTTATTCTCATACTATGAAGGGAACGTACTCTGTTGTTTCTCCTTCCAGCAGTTGTTTCTGAGGTTGGAGATGTAGTCATCCTCCACACTCCTCTCCACAGTCTTCACATTCACTCCGGTGTACTCCCTGGAGAAGTGGTCTCCCACATAGTACGGCACCCTCAAGGTCTCTGTGTACCTCTTATGGGTGTGTCCAATAGACCTGCATTTGATGGAGATAGATACAGAGAGACAGCGTAATGAGTGAATTTTTATTTTATTTAACTAGGCAAGTCAGTTAAGAACCAATTCCTATTTACAATGACGGCCTAGGAACAGTAGGTTAACTGCCTTGTTCAGGGGCAGAATGACAGATTTTTTTTACCTTGTCAGCTCGGGGATTCAATCTAACAACCTTTCAGTTACTGGCCCAACGTTCTAACCACTAGGCTACCTGCCAACCCAGTGAAGCAGCTTCACATGATCCAACCTAGCAACACCAATCCCTTTATCGTGGGATATGACAGTAGACTACTCTCTGACACAATCACTATAGTCTCCCACACGACAGTAACAGTGGTGATAACAGACAGACAGAGGAGTAGAGTATTGGTGGTGATAGCCTGGTGGTTAGGTGCATTGGGCCAGTAACCGAAAGGTTCTGGATTGAATCCCCGAGTTGACAAGGTAAAAATCTGTCGTTCTGCTCCTGAGCAAGACAGTTAACCCACTGTTCCCCCGGGCGCCGATGACGTGGATGTTGATTAAGGCAGTGGCCCGCACGTCTCTGATTCAGAGGGGTTGGACTGAATAAGAATGACACATTTCAGTTGAATACATTCAGATGTACAACTGACTAGGTATCACACTTTCCCTTATTGCACAAGTTGACTGCAGGTATTCATTTAAAAAGTGGTTACAAATATTCACATTTATTGAGAAATTACAAATAAATAGTTTTGACGGTATTGAAAAACCATACTGTGGCTTTTTCTAAATACACTGGTATACTGCCCAAGCCTACCAGCCATCGCCGGGTCTTAACCACGGGCCAGCCATCGCCGGGTCTTAACCACGGGCCAGCCATCGCCGGGTCTTAACCACGGGCCAGCCATCGCCGGGTCTTAACCACGGGCCAGCCATCGCCGGGTCTTAACCACGGGCCAGCCATCGCCGGGTCTTAACCACGGGCCAGCCATCGCCGGGTCTTAACCACGGGCCAGCCATCGCCGGGTCTTAACCACGGGCCAGCCATCGCCGGGTCTTAACCACGGGCCAGCCATCGCCGGGTCTTAACCACGGGCCAAAGAGCCCCTGCTGACGACTACTTTTCCCTAAAGTCAATCTATGACCTGTGACCTCCCTAAAGACTACCAGGTGGTGTCCCAAATGACACCCTAGTTCCTATTTAGTGTCCTACCATTGAACAGAACCCATAGGGATAATGCACTATATAGGGAATAGGGTGCCATCTCTCCACCTCAGTCAAACTAATGCATCTAGCAAACACAAAAGAAACTGCTGAAAAACCACCTTCCCAAACAATTTCCAGAAATAATCATTACTAGAGGATTACCAAATTGTGAAATGCATTGTTATAGCAGGATAACATAGCAACTGGAGGATAATCCATCCCATCCAAGGCAGTTCAGCATTTTGTAATACAAAGAAAGAAGAATCATCAAATGATTGCATTACTTTGGCGGAAGTTGCTTAATAATACATCATAGTCAAATGTCTGACTATACGACTTTAAGACAGCACAGCTAGGGTTGCAAAATTCCAGATTTTCATTCATCCTGTTTGGAACATTCCCAAAACCTCTCTCATCATCACTCAATGCCTAGGTTTACCTCCACTGTACTCATATCCTACCATAACCTTCTCTGTACATTATGCCTTGAATCTATTTTTCCACGCCCAGAAATCTGCTCCTTTTACTCTCTGTTCCGAACGCACTAGATGAACAATTCGTATAGCTTTTAGCCGTACTCTTATCCTACTCCTCCTCTGGTGATGTAGAGGTTAATCCAGGCCCTGCAGCACCCAGCACCACTCCCATTCCCCAGGCGCTCTCATTTGTTGACTTCTGCAACCGTAAAAGCCTTGGTTTCATGCATGTTAACATCAGTAGCCTCCTCTCTAAGTTTGTTTTATTCACTGCTTTAGCACACTCTGCCAACCCGGATGTTCTAGCCGTGTCTGAATCCTGGCTTAGGAAGACCACCAAAAACCCTGAAATGTCCATCCCCAACTACAACATTTTCCGACAAGATAGAACTGCTAAAGGGGGCGGAGTTGCAATCTACTGCAGAGGTAGCCTGCAGAGTTCTGTCTTACTATCCAGGTCTGTGCCCAAACAAATAGCTTCTACTTTTAAAAATCCACCTTTCCAGAAACAAGTCTCTCACCGTTGCCGCTTGTTATAGACCCCCCCCCCCCCAGCCCCCAGCTGTGCCCTGGACACCATATGTGAATTGATTTCCCCCCATCTATCTTCCGAGTTCGTACTGTTAGGTGACCTAAACTGGGATATGCTTAACACCCCGGCCATCCTGCAATCTGAGCTAGATGCCCTCAATCCCACACAAATTATCAAGGAATTTACCAGGTACAACCCTAAATCCGTAACCATGGGCACCCTCTTAGATATCATCCTGACCAACTTGCCCTCTAAATACACCTCTGCTGTCTTGAACCAGGATCTCAGCAATCACTGCCTCATTGCCTGCGTCCGTAATGGGTCCGTGGTCAAACGACCATCCCTCATCACTGTCAAACGCTACCTAAAACACTTCAGCGAGCAGGCCTTTCTAATCGACCTGGCCCGGGTATCCTGGAAGGATATTGACCTCATCCCGTCAGTAGAGGATGCCTGGTTGCTCTTTAAAAAGTGCTTTCCTCATCATCTTAAATAAGCATGCGTCATTCAAAAAAAGTAGAACTAAGAAGAGATATAGCCCTTGGTATGCAACTTTTCAGGGAAGTCAGGAACCAATAGACACAGTCAGCTAGGAAAGCTAAGGCTAGCTATTTCAAACAGAAATTTGCAGACTGAGCACTAATTCCAAAAAGTTTTGGGACATTGTAAAGTCCATGGAGAATAAGAGCACCTCCTCCCAGCTGCCCATTGCACTAAGGCTAGGAAACACAGTCACCACCGATAAATCTACGATGAGCGATCATTTCAATGAGCATTTTTCTACGGCTGGCCATGCTTTCCACCTGGCTACCCCGGCCAACAGCTCTGCACCCCCTGCAGCAACTTGCCCAAGTCCGCCCCCGCTTCTCCTTCACCCAAATCCAGAAAGTTGATGTTCTGAAAACGCTACAAATCAGCCGGGCTAGACAATCTGGACCCTCTCTAAAATTAGCTGCCAAAATTGTTGCAACCCCCATTACCAGTCTGTTCAACCACTCTTTCGTATCGTCTGAGATTCCCAAATATTGAAAAGCTGTCTGGGTCATCCCCCTCTTCAAAAGGGGAGAGACTCTAGACCCAAACGGTTATAGAAGTTTCACAAACAGATCACCGACCATTTAGAATCCCACCGTACCTTCTCCACTATGCAATCAGGTTTTCGAGCTGGTCATTGGTGCACCTCAGCCACGCTCAAGGTCCTAAACGATATCATAACCGCCATCGATAAAAGACAGTACTGTGCAGCCATCTTCATCGACCTGGCCAAGGCTTTCGACTGTCAAATCACCTCATTCTTATCGGCAGACTCAAGGGCCTGATGTCTGGACCTCTGGAAGTCTCTATGGGGGTGCCACAGGGTTCAATTCTTGGGCCGACTCTTTTCTGTATATATCAATGATGTAGCTCTTGCTGTTGGTGATTCTCTGATCCACCTCTACGCAGACGACACCATTCTGTATACATCAGGCCCTTCTTTGGACACTGTGTTAACTTCTTTGGGATAGGGGGCAGTATTTTGATGTCCTGATGAAAAGCGTGCCCAAAGTAAACTGCCTGCTACTCAGGCCCAGAAGCTATGCATATGCATATATTTGGTTAGAAAACACTCAAAAGTTTCTAAAACTGTTAAAATTATGTCTGAGTATAACAGAACGTATTTGGCAGGCGAAACCCTGAGGACAAACCATCCAGGAATTTTTAGTTGACTGTGTTTTCAATTAGTTTTCTATGGTAAACTAGATTTATGATGCACCTGGTTGCAGTTCCTATGGCTTCCACTAGATGTCAACAGTCTTTATAAATTGTTTGATGTTTTTCCATTGAGAAATGAAGAAGTACAGAATGAGAGTCAAGCCAAGTGACCTGTTTGGGGCGCACGACCTGTAGCTCGCTCCACTTTGATTTTATCCCCTATTGAACACAGTATATTCAGTCTTAAATTTTATTGATTATTTATGTTTTAGGATACCTAAGGATGGATTAGGAAAGTTGTTTGAAATGTTTGGACAAAGTTTACAGGTAACTTATTAGATCATTTATAGTCATGTTGGGCGAGTTGGAACCGGTGTTTTTCTGAATCAAACGCACCAAATAAATTGACATTTTGGGGATATAAAAAGGAGTTTATCGAACAAAAGGACCATTTGTGATGTTTCTGGGAAATATTGGAGTGCCAACAGAAGAAGATCTTCAAAGGTAAGGCATGAATTATATCGTTATTTCTGACTTTTGTGTCGCCACCTGCCTGGTTGAAAATAATTTGTATGTATTTGTATGGTGGGGTGCTGTCCTCAGATAATCGCATGGTTTGCTTTCGCCGTAAAGCCTTTTTGAAATCTGACATCGCGGCTGGATTAACAAGTTAAGCTTTATTTTGACATATTGCATGTGTATTTTCAAGAATGTTAAATATTTACAATTCTGTAGTTTGAATTTGGCGCCCTGCACTTTCACTGGATGTTGGTCAGGTGGGACGCTACCATCCCATATAGCCTAGAGAAGTTAACAAACCTCCAAACAAGCTTCAATGCCATACAATCCTCCTTCCATGGTCTCCAACTGCTTTTAAATGCTAGTAAAACTAAATGCATGCTCTTCAACCGATCACTGCCCGCACCCCTGACTAGATTCACTACTCTGGACGGTTCGGACTTAGAATATGTGGACAACTACAAATACCTAGGCTGTCTGTTTAGACTGTAAACTCTCCTTACATATTCACATTAAGCATCTCCAATCCAAAATTAAATCTAGAATCGGCTTCCTATTTTGCAACAAAGCATCCTTCACTCATGCTGTCAAACATACCCTCGTAAGACTATCCTACCGATCCACGACTTCGGCGAAGTAATTTACAAATTAGCCTCCAACACTCTACTCAGCAAACTGGATGTAGTCTATCACAATGCCATCCGTTGTCACCAAAGCCCCATATACTACCCACCACTGAGCTGTATGCTCTCGTTGGCTGGCCCTCGCTACATATTCGTCGCCAAACCCACTGGCTCCAGATCATCTATAAGTCTTTGCTAGGTAAAGCCCGGCCTTATCTCAGCTCACTGGTCACCATAACACCCACCCGTAGCACGCGCTCCAGCAGGTATATCTCACTGGTCACCCCCAAAGCCAACACTTACTTTGGCTGCCTTTCCTTCCGGTTCTCTGCTGCCAATGACTGGAACGAATTGCAAAAATCCCTGAAGCTGGAGACTTATATCTCCCTCTCTAACTTTAAGCATCAGCTGTCAGAGCAGCTTACTGATCACTGTACCTGTACACAGCCAATCTGTAAATAGCACACCCAACTACCTCATCCCCATATTGTTATTTATCCTCTTGCTCTTTTGCACCCCAGTATCTCTACATGCACATCATCTGCAAATATATCACTCCAGTGTTGATGCTAAATTGTAATTATTTTGCTTCTATGGCCTATTTATTGCCTTACCTCTCTAATCTTCTACATTTGCACACACTGTATATAGATTTTTCTATTGTGTTATTGACTGTACGTTTGTTTATCCCACGTGTAACTCTGTGTTGTTGTTTTTGTAGCACTGCTTTGCTTTATCTGGGCCAGGTCGCAGTTGTAAATGAGAACATGTTCTCAACTGGTCTACCTGGTTAAATAAAGGTGAAATAAATAAATAAAGACCAGGCTACTCCATGAGGTGATTATCCAGGTGGGGGGAGGTCAGGGGTTAGACTCACGGCCTGAAGCTGAGGCTGTAGGGGGCGGTGGAGACCATCATCTGACTGAGAGCTGACACAACCACCAGGATGACGATGGGCAGCAGCTGGACAAAGAGCGCAAAGCCTCCCTGAAAAATCACAACACACATGTTTGTTAGACACAACAATGACAAACTGACATGGTAAACTATACAGGTTTGTTTGAGTTAACTGATAACACTGCAAAACCAACTACCGGTCTTAAGCCTAGCAATCCACTTTGCACAGGCTAATTTCACATACACTATATGTACAAAAGTATGTGGATAAACTTTCAAATTAGTGAATTCGGCTATTTCAGCCACACCCGTTGCTGACGTGTATAAAATTGAGCACACCGCCATGCAATCTCCATAGACAAACATTGGTAGTAGAACGGCCTTACTGAAGAGCTCAGTAACTTTCAACATGGCACTGTCATAGGATGCCACCTCTCCAAAAAGTCAGTTCGTCAAATGTCTGCCCTGCTAGAGCTGCCCGGTCAACTGTAAGTGTTGTTATATTGAAGTGGAAACGTCTAGGAGCAACAACGGCTCAGCCATGAAGTAGTAGGCCACACAAGCTCACAGAACAGGACCGCCGAGCGATGTAGCCCATAGAGCATAAAAAGTGTCTGTCCTCGGTTGCAACACTCACTACCATGTTCAAAACTGCCTCGGGAAGCAACGTCAGCACAAGAACTGTTTGTCAGGAGCTTCATGAAATGGATTTCCCTGGCCGAGCAGCCACACACAAGCCTAAGATCACCATGCGCAACGCCAAGTGTCAGCTGGAGTGGAGTAAAGCTCACCGCCACTGGGCTCTGGAGCAGTGGAAACGCGTTCTCTAAAGTGATGAATCCCACTTCACCTTCTGGCAGTCCGTCAGACGAATCTGGTGTTGGCAGATGCCAGGAGAACGCTACCTGCCCCAATGCATAGTTCCAGCTGTAAAGTTTGGTGGAGGAGGAATAATGGTCTGGGGCTGTTTTTCATGGTCCAGGCCCCTTAGTTCCAGTGAAGGGAAATCTTAATGCTACAGCATACAATGACATTCTAGACGATTCTGTGCTTCCAACTTCGTGGCAACAGTTTGGTGAAGACCCTTTCCTGTTTCAGCATGACAATGCCCCTGTGCACAAAGCGAGGTCCATACAGAAATTGTTTGTCGAGATCGGTGTAGAAGTGGAACTTGACTGGCCTGCACTGAGCCCTAACCTCAACTCCATCAAAAACCATTGGGATGAATTGGAACGCCGACTGCAAGTCAGACCTAATCACCCAACATCAGTGCCCCCACCTCACTAATGCTGTTGTGGCTGAATGGAAGCAAGTCCCCACAGAAACATTCCAACATCCAGTGGAAAGCCTTCCCAGAAGAGTGGAGGCTGTTATAGCAGCAAAGGGGGGGACCAACTCCATATTAATGCCCATGATTTTGGAATGAGATGTTGGACAAGCAGGTGTCCACATACTTTTGGTCACGTAGTGTAACAATACAGTTCTACCCAAGTAGACCATTCTCAGTTTGCAGTGCAAAAACAACAAGGACTCCCCCTGCTGTACAGCAGGCTAACTAACGTACATTAGAAAACCATTAGAAAAATGGCTAAATGTATCTACTTAATAACCTGAACTGGAAAATGTGCAATCACAAAAAAAAACACTGGCATACCTCTCTCTGTTGTCCCTGTTGTCCCGCTGGCCTCTGATAACGCCCATTTCTGTATACATGAACGTTGCCTTGAGAAGCAAAACAGACAACCAGTAGATAGAGCATTAGCAGTGGAGGTGTCAGTAAAATATGTAGATACAATGGTTTCTAGTGACTGTGTGTGTGTGTGTGTGTGTGTGTGTGTGTGTGTGTGTGTGTGTGTGTGTGTGTGTGTGTGTGTGTGTGTGTGTGTGTGTGTGTGTGTGTGTGTCACTCACTTGCTGGAAAACCCCCTCCGAAGAACATATTGAAGAGGTCCTCAGGTGAAATATCAGCCTGGAAGTCTCCGTTGGTCTGTCCCTGTCTTGACGGATGTCTCTTCTCCTCACCACACTGGTCATACTGTTTCCTCTTGTCAGCATTACTCAAGCAGGAATAGGCATTTCCAATAGCTGGGGGAAAACAAACACCTTCTGGGTACCTTCCAATTGCATTAAATTATATACAATTCATTGGAGCGGTTTCCTGGACACTGATTAGACTAGAACGCATTCTCAGTTGAACACGTTTTAGTCCAGGACTAGGCTTAATCTGTGTCCGGCAAACCGGCTCCTTTGTATGGTTATCGCATTCAAATAATGAAGAAAAGAAGTCTGGTTCGGGGGCGTACCTTTAAATGCCTCAGTGGCACCCGGGGCGTGGTTTTTGTCAGGATGGAATTTCAACGCTAATTTTCTATATGACTTTTTGAGATCATCTTCAGACGCATCTTTCTTCACTCCGAGAATCTCATAGAAGTCCTTACACTGTTTGATTCTGTAAAGACAGAAGAAGAATCTCATAGAAGTCTTTACACTGTTTGATTCTGTAAAGACAGAAGAAGAATCTCATAGAAGTCCTTACACTGTTTGATTCTGTAAAGACAGAAGAAGAAAACTATAAAGACAAAACACTCAATTGTTTCCAAGATATTTTCATTTTTCCGATAGGGAAGATTCAATGTGGAAAGTGGGAGTTAAACATATGTTTGATGTTAATGTTTTAGAAGCAGTTTCAATATAACATGCCATTTAGCAGATGCTTTTATCAACAACTACAAAAATATATACGTGTGGTCCCAGCTCAGCAGGAACATAGGATGACAGGTAGCCTAACGGGTAAGAACGTTGAATAAAAAAATCTGTTTGAATCCGAGCCAGCGACCTTTCGCATTTAACCCCCAACAACTGCTCCCCGGGCACCGATGACATGGATGTCGATTAAGGCAACCCCTCACACCTCTCTGATTCAGAGGGGGTGGGGTTAAATGCACCGCTCTGATTCAGAGGGGGTGGGTTAAATGCACCTCTCTGATTCAGAGGGGGTGGGGTTAAATGCACCTCTCTGATTCAGAGGGGGTGGGGTTAAATGCACCTCTGATTCAGAGGGGGTGGGGTTAAATGCACCTCTCTGATTCAGAGGGGGTGGGTTAAATGCACCTCTCTGATTCAGAGGGGGTGGGGTTAAATGCACCGCTCTGATTCAGAGGGGGTGGGGTTAAATGCACCTCTCTGATTCAGAGGGGGTGGGTTAAATGCACCGCTCTGATTCAGAGGGGGTGGGTTAAATGCACCTCTCTGATTCAGAGGGGGTGGGTTAAATGCACCGCTCTGATTCAGAGGGGGTGGGTTAAATGCACCTCTCTGATTCAGAGGGGGTGGGTTAAATGCACCTCTCTGATTCAGAGGGGGTGGGGTTAAATGCACCTCTGATTCAGAGGGGGTGGGGTTAAATGCACCTCTCTGATTCAGAGGGGGTGGGTTAAATGCACCTCTCTGATTCAGAGGGGGTGGGGTTAAATGCACCGCTCTGATTCAGAGGGGGTGGGGTTAAATGCACCTCTCTGATTCAGAGGGGGTGGGTTAAATGCACCGCTCTGATTCAGAGGGGGTGGGTTAAATGCACCTCTCTGATTCAGAGGGGGTGGGTTAAATGCACCGCTCTGATTCAGAGGGGGTGGGTTAAATGCACCTCTCTGATTCAGAGGGGGTGGGTTAAATGCACCTCTCTGATTCAGAGGGGGTGGGGTTAAATGCACCTCTCTGATTCAGAGGGGGTGGGGTTAAATGCACCTCTCTGATTCAGAGGGGGTGGGGTTAAATGCACCTCTCTGATTCAGAGGGGTTGGGTTAAATGCACCTCTCTGATTCAGAGGGGGTGGGTTAAATGCACCTTTCTGATTCAGGGGGGGGTGGGTTAAATGCACCTCTCTGATTCAGAGGGGGTGGGTGAAATGCACCTCTCTGATTCAGAGGGGGTGGGTTAAATGCACCTCTCTGATTCAGAGGGGGTGGGTTAAATGCACCTTTCTGATTCAGAGGGGGTGGGTTAAATGCACCTCTCTGATTCAGAGGGGGTGGGTTAAATGCACCTCTCTGATTCAGAGGGGGTGGGTTAAATGCACCTCTCTGATTCAGAGGGGGTGGGTTAAATGCACCACTCTGATTCAGAGGGGTTGGGTTAAATGCACCACTCTGATTCAGAGGGGTTGGGTTAAATGCACCTCTCTGATTCAGAGGGGGTGGGTTAAATGCACCTCTCTGATTCAGAGGGGGTGGGTTAAATGCACCTCTCTGATTCAGAGGGGGTGGGTTAAATGCACCTCTCTGATTCAGAGGGGGTGGGTTAAATGCACCTCTCTGATTCAGAGGGGGTGGGGTTAAATGCACCTCTCTGATTCAGAGGGGGTGGGGTTAAATGCACCTCTCTGATTCAGAGGGGGTGGGTTAAATGCACCTCTCTGATTCAGAGGGGGTGGGTTAAATGCACCTCTCTGATTCAGAGGGGGTGGGTTAAATGCACCTCTCTGATTCAGAGGGGGTGGGGTTAAATGCACCTCTCTGATTCAGAGGGGGTGGGTTAAATGCACCTCTCTGATTCAGAGGGGGTGGGGTTAAATGCACCTCTCTGATTCAGAGGGGGTGGGGTTAAATGCACCTCTCTGATTCAGAGGGGGTGGGTTAAATGCACCTCTCTGATTCAGGGGGGGTGGGTTAAATGCACCTCTCTGATTCAGGGGGGGTGGGTTAAATGCACCTCTCTGATTCAGAGGGGTTGGGTTAAATGCACCTCTCTGATTCAGAGGGGGTGGGTTAAATGCACCTCTCTGATTCAGAGGGGGTGGGTTAAATGCACCTCTCTGATTCAGAGGGGGTGGGTTAAATGCACCTCTCTGATTCAGAGGGGGTGGGTTAAATGCACCTCTCTGATTCAGAGGGGGTGGGTTAAATGCACCTCTCTGATTCAGAGGGGTTGGGTAAATGCAGGAGATACATTTTGGTTGAATGTATTCAGTTGTGCAACTGACTAAGTATCCTTTTCCTTCACTTTCCTTGCAATTACATTTTATATGATAATAATTGCGATGATAGTAAATTCCATGCATCCTACTTCTTGACAGCGTCCAGTTGATCTGAGGTGTAGGATTTGGCTGTCTGAGAGGCCTTCTCTCCTTGGTCCTCATCTCCAGCTCTTCGCTGCCTTGGCCCAGTGCCATCACTGGATCCTGACTGGTTGTCATGACCAGGGGTGAAACCATTTCTTGCAATTAAGTCCAGCAGTGCTGGAAAATACAGATAGAGCAACATTTAGAGGAACATTTGAGTATCGTAGTTTCCCCCAGAAACGTCTCCACTGAACAGGCCCATTGGGGGCAAATCACTGATGACATCTCCCTCTTGTGAATTATTCGAAGTAACAGCGTCAAAGACCGCTAACTATGCAGCTACACCGTTTGTATTTAGCTAGCAACATGAGATTGGGTGCAACTGAATGTACTGACTACACAGTTTAACGTTAGGTAGCTCGCTAGCTAGCTAATATAACCAGCAGAATTAAACGGACTGTGTATACTACAACTACAACAGTGACAATGCAAAATCGAGCCAGATTAGATGTTTTATATGACAAATCGGCGATAATTAGCTAGCTATAGCAGTGAGAAGGGTAACGTATTAACGCAACTATAGCGGGCCCTCAATTTCCCAGAAAAAAATATACCCTGGATGCTAGCTGACATTCATGTCGCTTCTCAAGCGGCCGTCTCTTACCTCTCGCCTTATCCGTCGGAAAAAGTTTCTGTGCCTTTTCTAGAAATCTAACGGCCTTCTCTGCTTGATTGTTTGTTAATGCAGCAGTTGCAATGTCAATGCAACGCTCTGCTTCGTCCCTGTTTACTTCCATTGCGGGACGCAGCTTGAGGTAAATAAAAAAATAACGCTAATAGCCGTTGTAGGGCGCTTTCTAATGACGTCACGCATTATGTAGTGGTGTGGTCATGTTGGTATTGCCTACTAGATGGAGCCAAACTTTCCATAACAAAGCCATCCCCTACAGAGAGATGAACCTGGAGAAGCAGGCTGGTCCTGGGGCTCTGTTGACAAACACAAACAGAGCCCCAGGACAGCAGCAAAATTAGACCCAACCAAATCATGAGAAAACAAAAATATAATTACTTGACACATTGGAAAGAATTAACATAAAACTGAGCAAACTAGAATGCTATTTGGCCCTAAACAGAGAGTACACAGTTGCAGAATAGCTGACCACTGTGACTGACCCAAAATTAAGGAAAGCTTTGACTATGTACAGACTCAGTGCGCATAGCCTTGCTAGGTCGCAATTGTAATTGAGAACGTGTTCTCAACTTGCCTACCTGGTTAAATAAAGGTGAAATAAAAAAATAAAAATTGAGAGGCCTCCGTAGCCTGTCTTCTCTTGAGAGCCAGGTCTGCCTACGTTCACACTGCCCACAAAATGAGGTGGAAACTGAGCTGCACTTCCTAACCTTCTGCCAAATGTATGACCATTTTTTTTATTTACCTTTATTTAACTAGGCAAGTCAGTCACATATTTCCCTCAGATTACACAGACCCACAAAGAATTCGAAAACTCCCATATCTATTGGGTGAAATACCAGTGTGCCATCACAGCAGCAAGAAAAGGGCAACCAGTGAAGAGCAAACACCATTGTAAATACAGTCCATATTTATTTTAATTTATTTTCCCTTTTGTACTCGTTGCAACAATGTCTCTATTCCTTTGGAACTTTTGTGAGTGTAATGTTTACTGTTAATTTTGTATTGTTTATTTCACTTTTGTTTATTGTCTATTTCACTTGCTTTGACAATAAAGCCATTTGAATTGAATAGCCCTTATGGGGCCCCATGATGGAGCCAGATGATGTTTTAAGTGGAATCAAATCTAATTGAAGTATGGCTACTTACAGTTTTATCTCAGGTCCAGCAAAATGCTTATGTATCTAGTTCAAACAGTGCAGCAATATCTAGCAATACAAATGACAATACACACATCATCCAAAGGTAAAAAAAATAATAATAATAAAGAACAAGATATTAAGGCGTCAGAATGAGCCAGAGGTGGCACCACGTGTTCAACAGTGGTGTGGCAAAATTAGTACGTGTCTTTTCTCGGGCCTGGAGTTTTTCCTGATCTCATGACCTGGTCTCTCTGCTGTCTCCTGTAGTCCACGATCAACTCCTTCCTTTTGTTGACGTTGAGGGAGAGATTAGCAAACTGACCTGTATATTTGTCTAGAGATTTTAACCGCAAAATAAAAATGTGATTCACATTTAATATTTATTTTCTATTTTTTTTAACCTTTATTTAACTAGGCAAGTCAGTTAAGAACAAATTCTTAATTTCAATGACGGCCTAGGAACAGTAGGTTAACTGCCTGTTTAGGGGCAGAACGACAGATGTGTACCTTGTCAGCTCGGGGATTTGAACTTGCAACCTTCCGGTTA
This sequence comes from Salvelinus fontinalis, assembly GCF_029448725.1. Taxonomy (NCBI): domain Eukaryota; kingdom Metazoa; phylum Chordata; class Actinopteri; order Salmoniformes; family Salmonidae; genus Salvelinus; species Salvelinus fontinalis. Next base: position 95,606,466 of record NC_074665.1, on the reverse strand, counting down.
CTAGTCCAACACTCTAACCACTAGGCTACGCTGCCGCCCCGAATATAATATAATAATAATATTTTCCAACGGGGCTATACATTTGGGTGAGGTTTTTTCTCTCGCCTGAGTAGCCTCGTTTCACTGCCAACATTTTTTTAAACCATTTACTGTTCAGCGAAATAACAACACAGTGTCAAATACAGGTAGCCTAGTCAAATAATTAACATCCAATCACATTACCCGTTACTCTCTCACGGGAATTCCACTAACCGCCTGTACGTAGCCAAACGAGGCTACTGCTCATGTTGGTATCTGTACTGATGGCGTAAAAGCCATGACAGGGAGACATAGTGGAGTCGTAACGTGCGTGAAAGCAGTTGCTCCCGACGCCACTTGGGTACACTGCAGCATCCACTGAGAGGTTCTTGCTGCCAAGAGAATGCCTGACAGCTTGAAAGACGTTTTGGACACTACAGTGAAAATGGTTAACTTTGTTAAAGAAAGGCCCCTGAACTCTCGTGTATTTTCTGCACTATGCAATGATATTGGCAGCGACCATGTAACGCTTTTACAACATACAGAAGTGCGCTGGTTATCAAGGGGCAAAGTATTGACACGTTTTTTTTAATTGAGAGAAGAGCTTAAAGTTTTCTTTACTGACCATCATTTTCACTTGTCTGACCTCTTGCATGAGGAAGAGTTTCTCACACGACTGGCCTATCTGGGTGATGTTTTTTCTCACCTGAATGATCAGAATCTAGGATTACAGGGACTTTCCACAGCTATATGCGGTCAAAATTGAGGCTCTGATTAATTGGGATCCGCCTCTTAATTATTTTTTTTTGTTGCCTAAAATGACATACTCAAATCTAACTGCCTGTAGCTCAGGACCTGAAGCAAGGACATGCATATTCTTGGTACCATTTGAAAGGAAACACATTGAAGTTTGTGTAAATGTGAAAGTTGGCTACTGAAAGGAATGTAGGAGAATATAACACAATATATCTGGTAAAAGATAATGCAAAGAAAAAAACAACTCTTCTTTTGTATTTTTTTGTACCAGAATTTTTAAAATGCAATAGAAAAGCCATAATGTGGGCCTCCCGGGTGGCGCAGTGGTCTAGGGCACTGCATCGCAGTGCTAACTGCGCCACCAGAGTCTCTGGGTTCGCCCCCAGGCTCTGTCGCAGCCGGCCGCGACCGGGAGGTCCGTGGGGCGACGCACAATTGGGCTAGCATCGTCCGGGTTAGGGAGGGTTTGGCCGGTAGGGATTTCCTTGTCTCATCGCGCTCCAGCGACTCCTGTGGCGGGCTGGGCGCAGTGCGCGCTAACCAAGGTGGCCAGGTGCACGGTGTTTCCTCCGACACATTGGTGCGGCTGGCTTCCGGGTTGGAGGCACGCTGTGTTAAAGAAGCAGTGCGGCTTGGTTGGGTTGTGCCTCGGAGGACGCATGGCTTTCGACCTTCGTCTCTCCCGAGCCCGTACGGGAGTTGTAGCGATGAGACAAGATAGTAATTACTAGCGATTGGATAGCACGAAAATTGGGGAGAAAAGGGGATAAAAAAAATAAAAAATAATAAAATAAAAGGCCATAATGTATTATTCTAGCCCAGGTGCAATTTAGATGTTGGCCACTAGAAGACATCAGTGTATGTGCAAAGTTTTAGACTGATCCAAAGAACCATTGTATTTCTGTTCAACATTTTGTGTGAAGACTGCCCAAATGTGCCTAATTTGTTTATTAATAACTTTTCATGTTCAAAATTGTGCACTCTCCTCAAACAATAGCATGGTATTCTTTCACGGTAATAGCTACTGTAAATTGGACAGTGCAGTTAGATTAACAAGAATTTAAGCTTTCTGCCAATATCAGATATGTCTATGTCCTAGGAAATTTTCTTGTTACTTACAACCTCATGCTAATCACATTAGCCTACGTTAGCTCAACCGTCCCATGGAAGGGACACCGATCCCGAAGAAGTTTTAAGAAGTTGGAGCTCTTCTCTGTCTGCATTAAGGACGACACACAGGTCTTTCCATCATTGTACGATTTTTTTGTGTGCAAATGAACTCAAGCTTACGACAATGTCAAATGTGATAAATAGTGAAGCACCTGAGTGAGTTGGGTGCGCAAATACGCAGGTACTTTCCAAAATGGATGACACAAACAACTGGATTCATTATATAATTATCCCTTTTGTAACGGTGGTCCTCCTCCTCTTCAACCGAAAAGGAGGAGTAGTGATGGAACCAAGGCGCAGCGGGTTGTGAACACATAATTTATTAAAAGAAAACACGAAAACACGAACTTGACTATAAACTAACAAAACAACAAACGGTGTAGACAGACCTGGACTACGAACTTACATAAACACGAAGAACGCACGAACAGGGAAAAATAGACTACACAAAATGACGATGTACAAAACAAACCGAACAGTCCCGTATGGTGCGACAAACACTGACACAGGAGACAACCACCCACAACGAACACTGTGAAACAACCTACCTAAATATGACTCTCAATTAGAGGAACGCCAAACACCTGCCTCTAATTAAGAGCCATACCAGGTAACCCTAAACCAACATAGAAACAGAAAACATAGAATGCCCACCCAAACTCACGTCCTGACCAACTAACACATACAACAAACTAACAGAAATAGGTCAGGAACGTGACACCTTTCATAACCTGCCTCCAGTCCACTTATCGATATCTGAACAAGAGAGCCTCATCGAAATTGCAACAATCGGTTCTGTGAAAATTTAATTTAATCGGAAGCCACTGCCAGATTTCTGGATTGGTCTGCGCTCAGAGTATCTTCCCTTGGCAAATCGTGCTGTTAAGACACTGATGCCCTTTGCAACCATGTACCTATGTGAGAGTGGATTCTCGGCCCTCACTAGCATGAAAACTAAATACAGGCACAGACTGTGTGTGGAAAATTATTTAAGACAGAGACTCTCTACAATACAACCCAACATTGCAGAGTTATGTGCATCCTTTCAAGCACACCCTTCTCATTAACCTGTGGTGAGTTATTCACAATTTTCGATGAACAAATAAGGTTTTATTATTGATTATTATTATTTGTGCCCTGGTCCTATAGGAGCTCTTTGTCACTTCCCACAAGCCGGGTTGTGGCAAAAACTCACACTCATTCTTATGTTTAATAAATGTATTGTATAGTATGTGTGTGGCAGGCTTACAATGGCAAAAACCAACATTTGAGAGTGTGCTGACCCTGGTGCTAGAGGGGGTACAGCTGGAGGTTGAATGTGTGAAGGGGTACGGGACTATAAAAAGTTTGAGAACCACTGATCTACTGTAACTTGTCCAATAAGAAACGTTTGTTTTCCTTTTCTGTTGCAAAAGGTTTTGAAACAGTGCGACCTGGTGAATACATGACTCAGTTAATTTCCCCTCATCTTTGAAGTGTTGATTGTGCTTTCTCTTATTATCAAATCTGTTATTATTGGGATTATTATATAATATTTACAACTTTACTTACAGATTAGACAAAAGGTACAATGTATTTTTATTTGACTGGGCATTTGAACAATATATTAATTCATATCAATGTGGCATTTAAATACAGGAACATACAGTATCTTCAACACAGTATATTTCCCACCTGTAGAAAATCTTCTGTTTACAGTGCATTACAACATTCCTCGCAAAATGTGTCAGACTGTTGCTAAGGCATTTCAAGAATACTGGAAAAATAACTGCACTGCAAACAGTAGAGCAACAACAATTCATTTAATTATACATTTATTGAAAATATCTCTGAATTTTACTTCAGAATATATTTCACATTTTACATATACCAGAACATAAGAATGATAACAGTTTTGCTTCCCTCAACAGGACAGAATTAACAATATTTATTTTGGGATCGTTGTATAATACAGCAAGAGAAGTATTTGAATGACTTGTAATAATTCAGAGTTCAGTAAACTCTACGATTAGTTCTCACTAGCATTTCACATTAAAGTATCCTGTTCCCAGATCAATGTGCGCTGTATAGCCAACTCCTACAGCTGTTTTAATATACAGCACACACCGATCTGGAACTGGGACCAGACATTAAAGCCCCTTTTTGTTCAAAAGTTCCATGCAGATGCCATGTCCTGTCTCTGTATCCCTCCTTCAGGTTGGCACGTCTATCGGACTCGGCCATTGTCCACTAAAGTACATTAAATACAGTAAACCACCAATTTATTCATATCTGATGGAACTAAAACACTTAGATCTGCATTGTGGTACATGTAATTTCTGCCTTTCACTTTGGCTGTTTTTAACAAAACTAAATGGGATGTGAACACAGAAAGGATCAGGAATGGATTGAAGTAGTCATAAGGCATTGGGCAGTAGTAGAGTATCCTGACTCAGTCTTTTTAAAGGTCCGGTACGGTCAACAACGTGATTTCCTGTGTTTTACATATATATTTCCTTTTAGTGTAAGAGCTGTTTGAAAAGACTGCCTGAAATTTCAGCCTGTTTTGGTGAGAGGGAGTTTTGGCCTTACATGGTGACATCACCATGTAGTAAATGATTTGTTAATAGACCAATAAGAAAGAGAGTTCCAAACCTCTCTGCCAATAACAGCTAGTTTTCACTTTCCCCTCCCCACTCAGACCACTTCCAGACAATTCTAGCTAAACATTTCCTTGAGAAATGTCTCTTTGCTACAAAGCTATTTTTGTTGTTTCTTTTTGACCATTTTAATTGAAAACAATCACATTAAGGTACTCAATTGTTACCCAAAAATGATAGATATTGCGATAAAAATAGCTGCATTCGACCTTTAAAATCGATTAAAAAGGTGCTCAAATAATTCTGTCCATTTTAGAAGTCCTGTGCAATTGCCAAAGGAAAAAAGTACTAAAAGCAATACATTTTCATGCCATTTTCTTTCAGTAAATGAAAACCACAATGGCAAAAGATACACAATAAATGCATACAGAACATTTTTGTCAAGTTAACATACAAACAGAATCAAGTTGAATGAAAAGTAACTCCCCTACTGAACAATCTCCTAAGTCACAATCTGAGCCTCTGTAGAACATCCAAAGGTTCTTCTATTGACCAAATAACACCTGGGCTTACTGCATGTGTTACTACCTCACTGAGGAATACACATCACCAAGAATGCCTTCCTGTCAATGTTATCTTTTGCATGCTATACGACTGTCTCAGGTAACAACTAATTGACTTTATTTAGCTAGTGTCAGGGAAATCAGGGCAGTTGTTTAGGTGATGACAAAGACCACACTTTTAAGCGTTGGCCCAGTAACCGAAAGGTCAATGGTTCAAATCCCAGTCCCGACTAGGCGAAAGAAATATATGCCTCTGTGCCCTTGAGCAAGGCACTTAACCCTAATTGCTCCTGTAAGTTGCTCTGGATAAGAGCGTCTGCTAAATGTCTGAAAACGTTTAAAAATCTTGTACAATCTTATGACCTAAGGAGCTTGCTAAACAGCATTATCCAGCTACAAGGGGGTAATAATGACTCTATGGTATGGCTGCACTAGACATGTCCAACCAACGGCACATTATGGGTACATAGAGGTAACTGACTGAATAAAAGCAACACCAACATCGTCTTAATAGGACGCTGGCCCACCACGAGCCAGAACAGCTTCCCCCTTGGCATAGATTCTACAAGTGTCTGGAACTCTGTTGGAGGGATGCGACACCCTTCTTCCAGGAGAAATTCCACCAGTTGGTGTTTTGTTGGCGGTGGTGTAAAACGAGGTGCCGCTTCCCGAATCTCCCATAAGTGTTCAATTGGGTTGAGATCTGGTGACTGAGACGGCCATGGTATATGGTTTACATCGTTTTCATGCTCATCAAAACACTCGTGCCCTGTGGATGGGGGCATTGTCATACTATGGGGACATAGCCATGGTAACCATAATAATGGCCTGCCCAGCATTTTTATGCATGACCCTAAGCATAATGAGATGTTAATTGCTTAATTAACTCAGGAAACCACACCTGTGTGGAAGCACCTGCTTCAATACACTTTGTATCCCTCATTTACTCAAGTGTTATTATTTTGGCAGTTAGATTTATTATCAAATATTACGAGAAAATCAACCGACATTTTCATGTTATGGCAGAGAGGAAGGTATGGAAGAAATGTACCGTATAGTAGTTGGTGAATGTTTTAAACTAAATGTGGATTAGCTCCTTATATAACCGTGTTATCAATAAGTTAAATGTTATGATACTGGGGATACTGGGGCAGGGAGCCTAGTGGTTAGAACGTTGGGCCAGTATCTGAAAGGTTGCTAGATCAAATCCCCGAGCTGACAAGGTACAACTCCGTCGTTCTGCCCCTGAACAAGGCAGTTAACCCACTAGGCCGTCACTGAAAATAAGAATTTGTTCTTAACTGTCTTGCCTAGTTAAATAAAGGTTAAAAAGAAATACTGCAGGTCCCTCTTCAGGGATTCAGAAGTAGATTTTATGGCCTTAATCCTAACAACTACATTTTACATTCACCTTTAACTATTATCAACTAATAATTTTTTACTGAGTTGTCTTTTTGTCAATTAAATTAAAAAGTGCTGTAGACTACAAATATCTTGCAAAAAGGTACACACAGCCTACAGTAGCATGGCATAGGCAGAGAACTGTTTAATATTCATGGCCGGATTACCAACTGAGCCATTAGCTTTAAAACGGTACATTTTTATCTCTGCCCCATGGCAAAATGTGTACAACTGCAGGAAGTTAGCTTTAAAAATGTCTTGCTCCACTGCCATGAGGGGAGGGGGCTTCAAGATACTCTTGCCTAGGGCCCCAGATGTGGTTAGTCAGCCCTGCTTCTATAAGAAACAGCACATTCAAAAATATATTTTACTATATATATATTTTTAGCTCTAACCTGGTTGAAAATCTAGGGAGGGGAAAGCATGTATTCTTAATTTGTTTTCTAAAATGTATAAAATCTCTAATCTCTTTTTGTGACAGTACCGTCATATCTGTGCTTTATTCAGTTCCACTGTGACCCCTCTCAATAAACTAAAGAGTCCTTCTGTATAATTTAAACACTTTGCTGTAAACTGTAACAATGTTGAATAAGAACCAAGTCAGTTGAAACCTAATAAATCTCATATACTCTATGAAATGGAACATGGTTTTCCACGTTTCAGGACTCTATTCCTTTATTAATATCCAGTAATCATTGAGTATTAAAGTAACTGTCCACTGTTTCCAGATTTTTATGAAATGTGACTTGTAATTAATTATAATATGAGTAAAATAGTTTTCCTTCCTATTTAAAAAAATAATAATTAAGTCTGTTAAAAAGCAGCTTTTCTGTGTTGGAATGGTGTGGCCGTATATACCGGTCCTTAAAAATATTAACGCGAGTCGACCGCTGATTGGCCAGAACATCATCCTCGGAATGGTGGCCGTATATACCGGTCATTAAAAGTATTAACGCGAGTAGACCGCTGATTGGCCAGAACATCATCCTCTACGAGGAAATAGCAAGCATTTTTTAAACCGTCTGTTTGAGATACAAGTTTGAAGTGTGGTTTTTGAAGTGTTTTTTTCTTCATTACAATTTATGCTTTGGTCACAAATACAAGTATAGGACGAGTCCGCAACATTATTTGGGTATGAGTAAACAGAATATGAACTTTAAAATATATATTTTCACTGGACAGTTACTTGAAGACTAGAAAAGTATCTGTTTTGCTTACATGACTCACATTACATGAAAGCTATGGACACGACAGACAGCTTCACTTCAAGATGGAGATTTAAAGGTGTCACAACAACAAGTTTAAAATGTTTCTTATATTTTTTTTTAAAGCTTTCTTATTTTTCAAATCTCTCCTTTAATACTTGACTGCAGTTTAAGAAACTCTGGATTGATTGCCTATGCAACATCAATGTATCATTGCAGCAGAAGAAGCATTCACAGCTCAGGAAAACCTCCTCCAGCCTACTGAGGAAGGCTTGACCAATGGCAGCATACCAGCTTTGGCAACAGACAGATTTGTACCATTTCACACAACAGACTATTTGCTGAAGCGAAGTTGAAATGAAACAGTAGAACATGAGGTGATTAAAGTCCCTATTTTAAAAGCGAACATGAATCTTTAAGAACTTTTGAGGAAATGTATCGCTCACAAAGGAGAAGAGTGAAGCTTTGACTGTAGCTACAAGATTAGAGAAGCATCTCTCAAAATTACACTGCAAACTAAAACTTTTGTCGGTTTTATATATATTTTCTTTTACATTGGTTTTGTTTTGGAGCTTTTTTGAGATTGGGGGAAAAACTCCTAGCCACTCCGGTTCCGGGTGCTTCCGTCCCCAGTGCGCTGAGCCCGGGCCAGCACTAGTTCAGGGGACACTCTCTTGCGGTCCTTTGCCAGGCCGAGGAAACACATCAAGTCGATGAAACAGGTGGTCAGGTTCAGGTTGCAGCCAAACTCACTCGATGCATAATCATAAGGAAATGTGTGGTGATAGTTATGGAATCCTTCACCTGAAAGTGACAGGAAACCATAGTTAGTCTAACCGTTATCTACACAGAATAATATATACAAGATATCTTGTTAGATGTGAACACCCACACATGGTTTGATATAGAGCTACTATAAATATTATTTTCTGTCAAGCACAGAGTTGGGAACTCAAAACCTAAAATTCATGGTCTGCATAAACTTGCTCTGCTCTACAATGAATAACAAATCCCCTTTTCGATCTCTTTGACAAACAGGTAGAATCAAAGTAAACTGACAGCAGGTAAAAACATATTCCATGTTCAATGCCACTCAGGAAGGTAATTACAGGAGCAGAAGTCAACGCTCGTTCTGTTAGGCTACTGTTCTGAGATAACTGTGTAGTACAGAGTCATTCATTTACCCTGTTTTCTCGCCAATTGGTAGTTACAGTCTTGTCCCATCGCTGCAACTCCCCTACAGACTCGGGAGAGGCGAAGGTCGAGAGCCGTGTGTTTTCCGATACACGACCCCGCCAAGCCGCACTGCTTCTTGACACAATGCCCTCTTAACCCGGAAGCCAGCCGCACCAATGTGTTGAAGGAAACACTGTACACCTGGCGACCGTGTCAGCGTGCACTGCACCCGGCCCGCCACAGGTGTCGCTAGAGAGCGATGGGACAAGGACATCCCTGCCGACCAAACCCTCCCCTAACCCGGACGACGCTGGGCCAATTGTGCGCCGCCCCATGGGTCTCCCGGTCGCGACAGAGCCTGGTCTCAAACCCAGAATCTCTAGTGGCACAGCTAGCAATGCGATGCAGTGCCTTAGACCACTGCGCCACTCAGGAGGCCCCAGTATAGAGTCATCTACGATATAACTGCATGTTATAAAGGAGCGACTTAATGAAGTTTTAAGATCTTTTAAAATGGCAAGAGGTAGCTAACATACCTATGGCACTAAGGGTGACAAACTTGTTCTCTCTGGGGTTGATGTTGGTGTCGTAGGGCCGGTTGCCCCACATGTGGGCAGCACTGTTGACCAGCCAGGTAGCGTTCAGTACCAGGGTGTATCTCAGGAGACCTGGCACGAAGTAGCCCAACCACAGGCTCTCTCCCCACAGGCACCAAGGAACAAACATGGGGATGAAGAAGCACATCAGCACCACTGACATCTTGTAATACCTGTGGAGAAGACCAGAGTTCAGAGACATATCCTCCATGACATCTTGTAATACCTGTGGAGAAGACCAGAGTTCAGAGACATATCCTCCATGACATCTTGTAATACCTGTGGAGAAGACCAGAGTTCAGAGACATATCCTCCATGACATCTTGTAATACCTGTGGAGAAGACCAGAGTACAGAGACATATCCTCCATGACATCTTGTAATACCTGTGGAGAAGACCAGAGTACAGAGACATATCCTCCATGACATCTTGTAATACCTGTGGAGAAGACCAGAGTACAGAGACATATCCTCCATGACATCTTGTAATACCTGTGGAGAAGACCAGAGTACAGAGACATATCCTCCATGACATCTTGTAATACCTGTGGAGAAGACCAGAGTACAGAGACATATCCTCCATGACATCTTGTAATACCTGTGGAGAAGACCAGAGTACAGAGACATATCCTCCATGACATCTTGTAATACCTGTGGAGAAGACCAGAGTACAGAGACATATCCTCCATGACATCTTGTAATACCTGTGGAGAAGACCAGAGTTCAGAGACATATCCTCCATGACATCTTGTAATACCTGTGGAGAAGACCAGAGTACAGAGACATATCCTCCATGACATCTTGTAATACCTGTGGAGAAGACCAGAGTACAGAGACATATCCTCCATGACATCTTGTAATACCTGTGGAGAAGACCAGAGTACAGAGACATATCCTCCATGACATCTTGTAATACCTGTGGAGAAGACCAGAGTACAGAGACATATCCTCCATGACATCTTGTAATACCTGTGGAGAAGACCAGAGTACAGAGACATATCCTCCATGACATCTTGTAATACCCATCATACGGAGGCAGCACAGATGATACATGTCTATTCAAACTGTCAGTGTAACAGCAGCTACTCTTCGTGGCGTCCGGCAACATTAAGGCAGTTATATGAAAAACACTACAATACATTCATAACAGATTTCACAACACACTAAGTGTGTGCCCTCAGGCCCCTACTCCACTACCACATATCTACAATGCTAAATCCATGTGTACGTGTGTGTATAGTGCATATGTTATCATGTGTGTACGTATCCACGTATCTGTGCAGATAGACTGTCAGTTTAACAGTATAGAATAACTATCTTCAAAGTAATGACTCGGGACGTCGGGTTTGATATGAAAGCTTCTTTTAGCAATAATTCTTGATCACGTTACATTTAACAACTTTAGATTCTACAGAGCAATGCCAGCAAGCTGCTAGCGCAAAGGAGCTATCAATCACCTATTAATTGCACTTAACTAGCGTGTTCACTCTCTACTTCCTGTCGCAAGGCATTCTGGAACTTGCAGTCAAAAGCGTAATTCAATACAATTACATATGTAAATAACTGTAAAGAAATATCTTTAGATACAGCTCAATGAATTAACTTAAACATTAACTCTGTAACACATTAAAGTTACAACAAACAGACCTCTCTCTACAGGGCCCAACACAGCAGATAGACCTCTCTCTACAGGACCCAACACAGCAGATAGACCTCTCTCTACAGGGCCCAACACAGCAGATAGACCTCTCTCTACAGGACCCAACACAGCAGATAGACCTCTCTCTACAGGGCCCAACACAGCAGATAGACCTCTCTCTACAGGACCCAACACAGCAGATAGACCTCTCTCTACAGGGCCCAACACAGCAGATAGACCTCTCTCTACAGGACCCAACACAGCAGATAGACTGTCAGTCTAACAGTCTCTCTCTACAGGACCCAACACAGCAGATAGACCTCTCTCTACAGGACCCAACACAGCAGATAGACTGTCAGTCTAACAGTCTCTCTCTACAGGGCCCAACACAGCAGATAGACCTCTCTCTACAGGACCCAACACAGCAGATATACCTCTCTCTACAGGACCCAACACAGCAGATAGACCTCTCTCTACAGGACCCAACACAGCAGATATACCTCTCTCTACAGGGCCCAACACAGCAGATAGACCTCTCTCTACAGGGCCCAACACAGCAGATAGACCTCTCTCTACAGGGCCCAACACAGCAGATAGACCTCTCTCTACAGGACCCAACACAGCAGATAGATCTCTCTCTACAGGGCCCAACACAGCAGATAGACCTCTCTCTACAGGGCCCAACACAGCAGATAGACCTCTCTCTACAGGGCCCAACACAGCAGATAGACCTCTCTCTACAGGGCCCAACACAGCAGATAGACCTCTCTCTACAGGGCCCAACACAGCAGATAGACCTCTCTCTACAGGGCCCAACACAGCAGATAGACCTCTCTCTACAGGGCCCAACACAGCAGATAGACCTCTCTCTACAGGGCCCAACACAGCAGATAGACTGTCAGTCTAACAGTCTCTCTCTACAGGACCCAACACAGCAACACTGTCTCAGCTGGCAGCCTCTTCTTTGACAGATGATCACATTATTCAGTTATAAATACACAACATGCGAGTTATGGATGTTCCAGATCTCCATTGTGAAGAGGCTTCTCAAACCTTCATATTGATGATCTAACTATGAATAGGACAGGTTTAGTGGGGAGTGTCATCACAGATTATGGAGTGAACAGAAACAGTTATGGAAGAGAGAAAATTCAACAAATAGGGTTTAAAATGATCATCAGGAAGGAATACATACTTCCTCTGGAACATGACAACTTTGTCAGCCTTCAAGTCACTGAGCTCCAGCTTCTTCCCCTTCTCAATGACGTCCGGGTGTTTACGCACCAGGAGCCAACCGATGTGGGCGAAGAAGAACCCTCGGACGGCGTTGTGGGGGTCGGCATCGGTCTCTGAAAACTTGTGGTGAACTCTGTGGTCCCGAGCCCATTCATAGATGTCATTCTGTAATGGGGTGGGGGAGCACAAAGACAAATGTTTAAACATAGAATCCATAGAATGGGCCTGATGGCATTATGGGTGGACTTGGCAGCCATTTTGAGTGTACCCATGCCTAGGTCGTTAATATACTGGTTAAGACAGGGGAATAATTCCATGCGGAGCGTTTCGAAAAGAAACAAATTCATTGGACCAGACCGTTGCTGATTCTACAGGATCAGCATTGAACACGTGACCAGCGGTCGGGACATCAAGTCATCATGCGGATGTAGATCATTTGAAAAACGTTTAAATGACCAGAACGACAGTTATTCTGTATTTACTGAGTAGTTAGCTGAAATGAACTATGATTGTGTTTAATCTACACTTTCAAGGTGAACTTTCAGTACTGCTAACATTCACTTCCAGTCATTTTTACTCGCTAATCCTGTAGAATCAGCAACGTGGCGCTGGTCCAATGAATTTGTTTATTTTCAAACGCTTCTGCATGGAATTATTACATTGGCCTAAACTTTGTTATCTTCAAACTAGACCAATCCAGGAAATAAAAACAGGAAGTGTACCTTTCAATCTTTGCTGTGTTGTCAACTCAAATTACATTACAAAAATACATCCCATTGCATGTGACATATACAGTGCCTTGGGAAAGTATTCAGAACCATTCACTTTTTCCAAACTTTTGTTAGGTTACAGCCTTATTCTAAAATTGATTTAAAAAATAATTCTAATCAATCTACACACAATACCCCGTAATGACAAAGCAAAAACATATGTTTTTTAAAAATACATTTTTGCTAATGTATGAAAAAACAACAACGGAAATATCACATTTACATAAGTATTCAGGCCCTTTACTCAGTACTTTATTGAAGCACCTTTGGCAGCGATTACAGCCTTGAATCTTCTTGGGTATGACGCTACAAGCTTGGCACACCTGTATTTGGGGAGTTTCTTCCATTCTTCTCTGCAGATCCTCTCAAGCCCTGTCAGGTTGGATGGGGGAATGTCACTGCACAGTTATTTACAGGTCTCTCCAGAGATGTTCGATCGGGTCCAAGTCCGGGCTCTGGCTGGGCCACTCAAGGACATTCAGAGACTTGTCCCGAAGCCATTCCTGTGTTGTCTTGGCTGTGCTTAGGGTTGTTGTCCTGTTGGAAGGTGAACCTTCTCCGCAGTCTGAGGTCCTGAGCACTCTGGAGCAGATTTTCATCAAGGACCTCTCTGTACTTTCCTCCGTTCATCTGTGCCTCGATCCTGACTATTCTCCCAGTCCCTGACACTGAAAAACATCCCCACAACCTGATGCTGCCACCACTATTTTTCACCGTAGGGATGGTTCCTGGTTTCCTCCAGACATGATGCTGCCACCACCATGCTTCACCGTAGGGATGGTTCCAGGTTTCCTCCAGACATGATGCTGCCACCACCATGCTTCACCGTAGGAATGGTTCCAGGTTTCCTCCAGACATAATCCTGCCACCACCATGCTTCACCGTAGGGATGGTTCCAGGTTTCCTCCAGACATGATGCTGCCACCACCATGCTTCACCGTAGGGATGGTTCCAGGTTTCCTCCAGACATGATGCTGCCACCACCATGCTTCACCGTAGGAATGGTTCCAGGTTTCCTCCAGACGTTATTCAGGCCAAAGAGTTTAATCTTGGTTTCATCAGAGATTCTTGTTTCTCATGGTCTGAGTCTTCAAGTTCTTTTGGCAAACTCCAAGCAGGCTGTTTGTATGTATTTATTTTGTATTTAACCTTTATTTAACTAGGCAAGTCAGTTAAGAACAAATTCTTATTTACAATGAAGGCCTACCAAAAGGACGCAACACTACATAAAGAGAGAACTAAGACAACAACATAGCAAGGCAGCAACACATGACAAAACAGCATGGTAGCAACACAACATGACAACAACATGGTAGCAACACAACATGGTAGCAGCACAAAACATGGTACAAACCTTATTGGGCACAGACAACAGCACAAAAGGCTGTCATATGCCTTTTACTGAAGAGTGGCTTCCGTCTGGCCACTCTACCATAAAGGACTAATGGTGGAGTGCTGCAGAGATGGTTGTCCTTCTGGAAGGTTCTCCCATCTCCACAGAGGAATTCTATAGCTCTGTCAGAGTGACCATCAGGTTCTTCGTCACAGCTCTGACCAAGGCCCTTCTCCCCCGATTGCTCAGTTTGGCCATGAGGCTAGCTCTAAGTAGAGTCTTGGTGGTTCCAAACTTCTTCCATTTAAGAATGATGGTGGCCACTGCGTTCTTGGGGACTTTCAATGCTGCAGAAATGTTTTGGTATCCTTCCCCAGATCTGAGCCTCAACACAATCCTGTCTCGGAGCTCTAAGGACAATTCCTTCGACTTCATGACTTGGTTTTTGCTCTGACATGCACTGTTAACTGTGGGACCTTATATAGAGGTGTGGGTCTTTCCAAATCATGCCCAATCAATTGAATTTACCACAGGTGGACTCCAATCAAGTTGTAAAAACATATCAAGGACGGCCAATGGAAACAGGATGCACCTGAGCTCAATTTCGAGTCTCATAGTAAAGGGTCTGAATACTTACGCAAATATATATATATTTTTTAATAAATACATTTGCAAAAATATCTCAAAACCTGTTTTCGCTTTGTCATTATAGGGCATTGTGTGTAAATTGCTGAGGATTAAAACATATATATTTAATCAATTTTAGAATAAGGCTGTAACGTAACAAAATGTGGATAAAGTCAAGGGATCTGAATATTTCCCAAAGGCACTGTAAATTAGCATAATTTGAATGAACTTTCTACATTACAGCCTGATCTCGCGACAGCTCACATTCTGAGTGCATGCAGTCGTCTGCTAGACCAGGCTAACAGAATGATACTCCGGGAAAGTTTGTTCATCATAACAAATGAAGAGGTTTTTGTGTGTATACCGCTACTGTCTGTCTTCTGATGTTCAACCCGGTTAAATAAAGGTGAAGTGGGAAAGACATGTTTTACCTGAAAGGCCATGGAGTTGGCAGTGGCAAGAAAGATTCTGAGAGGTAACGAGGCCTTGTAGGACCTGTGGCTCCATAGCCGGTGAGCCCCCGCAGTCACTCCTAAAGCACTTGTTAAAAAGCAAAACACAGCTGTGTGGAAAGAGAGAGAGAGAACAAGGAAGATAGAGGAACAAAATCTATTTAGAGGTCACATGACAACAGCTCCTCGGGCAGAATCATTTGCATGATAAACAGTGGAAACACGATCATAAACATGCATAGCATCAAGTAGCAGAGATCAAGAATGGGTCCTGTACTTTCTGTTTTTCCTAAAATATTCATTCATTTGTTTGCCATCTAATCCAGAAAAAAAGGTCTGCTATTCCATAACAGGGTATAAACGAGCGATAGTGAACATTAATAATAATATACACCGTGAAACGGAGTGGTAGGGTCACAGATTAGAATGTCTCTTTTCCATAGAATCATTCATTTGGAGCTTATCTCCGGGTTACAATAATCATATTTGGTTAGGACTTTTTCATGAATGCATAATAACCATTGTTTCTAGAACTTTCTACATGTCTGGTTATTATAGTATTACAGTTGCAGAGAAATGACAACCATCCGTGTTCACCAGCAGGGGAGAGAGAAAGAGGCTGGGAGCTTGCGCTACGCAGCACTGAAGACTGGCGAATCCAGCTGTGCTGCGGGCCCAATCCGATGTGAAAATTAACTACGCCATAGAAACAATTTGAATGTAAAACTCAGTTAATTTGAAATAACAAGTGGGTTAGCTTTATCATACTTACACCAAGCCCAGGTCAAAACATGAGCAGATGGGACGAGGGAGATGCCGTACACGGCTCCAATGTGCAAGAAAGTCATCAATATGATATTTTTCCACACGATTATCATTGAAGGTTTAGGACCTTCTTTCTCTTTGTACGTTTCATCAAACACATCATCTCTTTTTGTCGCCGATTCTGCGAGCACATCACCGTTCCCGTGTCTCCCCGGACCCTCTATCTCTGTGTCAGTCATCTTCGCTGTGATTTTGTTGATGAATGAAACTGGCAACGAAAGCAGACATTTTGTTACCTTCAAAATATTGAGACAACACAACAGTCATAAAATAGTGGCATGAATGTGAATTAAATGTAACGTTTCTGCAGAAACTGGCATTTGTAGCTAATGTCACTCGAAATCGTGGTTAACGTTGCACGATGATAACAACACCTGTCTGTTGCTGGG
Source organism: Salvelinus fontinalis (assembly GCF_029448725.1). Taxonomy (NCBI): domain Eukaryota; kingdom Metazoa; phylum Chordata; class Actinopteri; order Salmoniformes; family Salmonidae; genus Salvelinus; species Salvelinus fontinalis. The sequence goes on along the minus strand of NC_074665.1, from coordinate 95,589,732 downwards.
TGATGCTGAACACTGGCATCAAGACACCGCGTACGTTAGCTAGCTAATGGTGGATGAAAAGTCCCAGTATTATATTACATAAAATAGCAAACGTACCTTATGAAGACTACTTGTGTTGATTGATGCGAACAAATATGCCAGAACCAAGTTTCAAATGGTGTTAAATGGGCACTGAATTGAAAATAATATCTGGCACTGTGATGACCTAACTTACAGTGTTGCTGAAGCGGTTTACCTTGCTAGGTGCTACGGGTTTGGAGAAGATATTTGCGAGACTGTAATTGGACAAGCTGGGTTTGATACCACCTTTCTCGCTACGTGTCATTGGTTGCCCTGTTATCTGACGTTCACGTTGTTATAAGAACTTGTTATAGAATATTCTCATCATTTACATAATAATATACGACAGTCTGGTTTTCATGTCTATGCATAGTCACATGTACAAAATTCCTCGACTAACCTGTACCATCGCACACTGACTCAGTACCGGTACCCCCTGTATATAGCCTCGTTATTGTTATTTTATTGTGTTACTTTTGATCTTTTTTTAAAACTTTAGTTTGGTAAATATTTGTTTAACTCTTTCTTGAACTGCACTGTTGGTTAAAAGAGCTTGTAAATCCACATTTCACGGTAAGGTCTACACATCTTGTATTCGACGCATGTGACAAATAAAGTGTGATTTGATTTATGACTACAAGTACAGTTCTGGGTTATTACACAGCCCCCCCCCCCCCCCCCCCCCCCCTCAAAGATAAATATTGGATGGAGAAAGTGTAGGCCTACTTTAGTCACATCTCATTAATACAATATTGATCAATAATAGTCTATTGTACAGGTTTACACAAATAGTTTATGTTTGATTGGATACGTTTGATTGGATTGGCACTCTAGAAATGGAATGCAATACTGACAATACCAGTAGCCCAGAATAAAAACATCTTATAAGAACCAAACGGTTGGTTTGGATCATCAGTGATGGCGTCACTGTCAACATGATGGGGCACTATCTTCAGCCATTAGATAGTAGGTAGGCTACAGTCGTTCTCCCCCTCTCTTCTTCAGCTATGCCAAGTGATGTTACCACGTCTAGTGCTGTGCTTCCCACACCCATATGATGAATGCCACAGGAAGCCTCAGAATGTCACACCACATTTCAGTGGCTTCGGTGGTTCATGAGCTTTGTGATAATAGGCTTATCTCTTATGTGCTTGATTCATTCATCATATCTTTTTTAATATCACCATTTTCATTCATACACTGAAGAAAGAGAAGAATACTTTGTCCATTGATACAGCCACACCCACACCCACACCGTTGCCCTGCAATGATGGGAATGCAGTGAGAGATAATGTCTAAGATTGCTTGACTTGGGCCGGAGCTGTCCAGAGCGCCGTACCCAGACTTCACATTTTTTGGTAATTGCAAACCAGCTCCTCTATAAAACAAAGTAGCATGTCTCAGGCGCAGAGTCACACGCCTAGGCAAAACACGGTGATCAAAGCGGAATGACGGGCGGGATCTGCATTGAATAGCAATGAAAATTGGGCATTCATTTCCTGATTCTGCGTTGTTTAAATTGATTTGCCGCTAGTCTGTGAAACTGTGCATGACTGTAGGCTGTTCCAGATTGTGCAGATTGAAAATGCGCCAGCCTGAATGGCATGATGCGCTGATCCAAGTGTCAAATTTGGGTTTTTAAGGTCATGAAAGGTAATTTAAATTAGTTTCATAATTTTTGTTAATATAATTAATGAAGGCACACTTTTAAATGTGATCAATCACTTAAAAATCGACATATCAGCCATTACCGGAATGACCATTCATTGCGTGACTGCGTATGCTGCACGTGTGCCAATATGAGTGATCTGTTGCCCGAGGAGAAAGAGCGCGGCAATTCAGCAGCAGGTATCAAATAATGACAGACAACAGACTAACTACACTGAACTAAAAGATAAACGCAACATGCAACAGTTTCAAAGATTTTACTGAGTTACAGTTCATATAAGGAAATCAGTCAATTGAAATAAATTCATTAGGCCCTAATCTATGGATTTCACATGACTGGGAATACAGATATGCAACTGTTGGTCACAGATACCGTGTGGATCAGAAAACCAGTCAGTATCTGGCAGGGGCGCAACATGTCCCCACCACATTCCCCCAGTGTGTCTTTGGAATGTGATACAAACATTGGTGAGGTGTGCTTTAGGACCATGCAGACGCATCCGAGCGGTTAGGGAGGCTGTTTGGAGTGTTTATCTCTCTGGATTTGACAAAATAATGAATTAAAAAAATAAATAATATATATATACATTTGAAGTTGGAAGTTTACATACACTTAGGTTGGAGTCATTAAAACTATATTTTCAACCACTCCACAAATTTCTTGTTAACAAACTCTAGTTTTGCCAAGTCGGTTAGGACATCTACTTTGTGCATGACACAAGTCATTTTTCCAACAATTGTTTACAGACAAATTATTTCACTTGTAATTCACTGTATCACAATTCCAGTGGGTCAGAAGTTTACATACACTAAGTTGACTGTGCCTTTAAACAGCTTGGAAAATTCCAGAAAATGATGTCATTGCTTTAGAAGCTTCTGATAGGCTAATTGAAATAATTTGAGTCAATTGGAGGTGTACCTGTGGATGTATTTCAAGGCCTAGCTTCAAACTCAGTGCCTCTTTACATCATGGGAAAATCAAAAGAAATCAGCCAAAACCTCAGAAAACAATTGTAGACCTCCACAAGTCTGGTTCATCTTTGGGAGCATTTTCCAAATGCCTGAAGGTACCACGTTCATCTGTATAAACACCATGGGACCACGCAGCCGTCATACCGCTCAGGAAGGAGACGCGTTCTGTCTCCTAGAGATGAACGTACTTTGGTGCGAAAAGTGCAAGTCAATCCCAGAACAACAGCAAAGGACATTGTGAAGATGCTGGAGGAAACAGGTACAAAAGTATCTATATCCACAGTAAATCGAGTCCTATATTGACATAACCTGAAAGGCCGCGCAGCAAGGAAGAAGCCATTGCTCCAAAACCTCCATAAAAAAGCCAGACTATGGTTTGCAAATGCACATGGGTACAAAGATCGTACTTTTTGGAGAAATGTCCTCTGGTCTGATGAAATAAAAATAGAACTGTTTGGCCATAATGACCATTGTTATGTTTGGAGGAAAAAGGGGGAGGCTTGCAAACTGAAGAACACCATCCCAATTGTGAAGCATGGGGGTGGCAGCATCATGTTGTGGGGGTGCTTTGCTGCAGGAGGGACTGGTGCACTTCACAAAATAGATGACATCATGAGGGAGGAAAATGATGTGGATATATTGAAGTAACATCTCAAGACATCAGTCATGAAGTTAAAGCTTGGTCGCAAATGGATCTTCCAAATGGACAATGACCCCAAGCATACTTCCAAAGTTGTGGCAAAATGGACAACAAAGTCAAGGTATTGGAGTGGCCATCACAAAGCCCTGACCTCAATCCTATAGAAAATTTGTGGGCAGACCTGAAAAAGGGTGTGCGAGCAAGGAGGCCTACAAACCTGACTCCGTTACACCAGTTCTGTCAGGAGGAATGGGCCAAAATTCACCCAAGTTATTGTTGGAAGCTTGTGGAAGGCTACCTGAAACATTTGACCCAAGTTAACCAATTTAAAGGCAATGCAACCAAATACTAATTGAGTGTATGTAAACTTCTGACCCACTGGGAATGTGATGAAAGAAATAAAGCTGAAATAAATCATTCTCTCTTCTATTATTCTGACATTTCACGTTCTTAAAATAAAGTGGTGATCCTAACTGACGTAAGACAGGGAATTTTTACTAGGATTAAATGTCAGGAATTGTGAAAAACTGATTTGAAATGTATTTGGCTGAGGTGTATGTAAACTTCCGACTTAAACTGTATGTCCCCCCCACTTCTAAAACCAAAGTTGTGCCCCCTGTATCTGGTGTGACTACCATTTACCTAATGCAGCAAGACACATCTCAAATCAAATCAAAATGTATTTGTCACGTGCGCCGAATACAACAGGTGTAGGTAGACCTTACAGTGAAATGCTTACTTACAGGCTCTAACAAATAGTGTGAAAAAAAGGTGTGTGTGTGTGTGTGTGTGTGTGCGTAGGTAAGTAAAGAAATAAAGTAAAGAATCTCATTCTCATGGAGTTGATCAGGCTGTTGATTGTGGACTGTGGAATGTTGTCCCACTCCTCTTTAATGGCTGTGCAAAGTTGCTGGATATTGGCGGGACCTGGAACACGCTATTGTACACATAGATCCAGAGCATCCCAAACATGCTCAATGGGTGACAAGTCTGGTGAGAATGCAGGCTATGGAAGAACAAACACATTTTCAGCTTCTAAGAATTGTGTAAAGATCCGTGTGACATGGGGCCGTGCATAATCATGCTGAAACATGAGGTGATGGCGGCAGAAGAATGGCACGCCAATGGACCTCAGGATCGCGTCACGTTATCTGTGTCCATTCAAATTGCCATCGATAAAATGCAATTGTGTTCGTTGTCCACAGTTTATGCATGCCCATACCATAACCCTACCACAACCATTGTGCACTGTGTTCACAACGTTGACATCAGCAAACGGCTCGCCCACACGACACCCTAAACGTTGTCTGACATCTGCCCGGTACAGTTGAAACTGGGATTCATCCATTATGCACAGCATTTTGCCCTGTGAAGTCAGTTATGACACCGAACTGCAGTCAGGTCAAGACCCTGGTGAGGACGACGAGCACACAGATGAGCTTCCCTGAGACGGTTTCTGACAGTTTGTGCAGACATTTTTCGGTTGTGCAAACCCACAGTTTCCTCAGCTGTCCGGGTGGCTGGTCTCAGACGATCCCGCAGGTGAAGAAGCCGAATGTGGAGGTCCTGGGCTGGCGTGGTTACACATGGTCTGCGGTTATGAGGCCAGTTGGACGTACTGCCAAATTCTGGAGGCAGCTTATGGTAGAGAACATTAGATTCTCTGGCAACAGCTCTGGTGAACATTCCTGCAGTCAGCATGCCAATTGTACACTCCCTCAAAACTTGAGACATCTGTGACATTGTGTTGTGTGACAAAACTGCACATTTTAGAGTGGCCTTTTATTGTCCCCAGCACAAGGTTCACCTGTGCAATGATCTTACTGTTTAATCAGCTTCTTGATATGCCAGACCTGTCATGTGGATAGATTATCTTGGCAATGGTTAAATGCTCACTAACGGGGATGTAAACAAATTTGTGCACAAAATTTTAGAGAAATAATATGTTTGTGCATATGGAACATTTCTGGGATCTTTTATTTCAGCTCATGAAACATGGGACCAACACTTTACATGTTGCATTTGTAACGGATGTGAAATGGCTAGCTCGTTAGCGGTGGTGCGCGCTAATAGCCTTTCAATCGGTGACGTCACTTGCTCTGAGACCTTGAAGTAGTGGTTCCCCTTGCTCTGCAAGGGCCGTGGCAGAGCAAGGGGAACCACTACTTCAAGGTCTCAGAGCAAGTGACGTCACCGATTGAAAGGCTATTAGCGCGCACCACCGCTAACTAGCTAGCCATTTCACATCCGTTACACATTCATATTTTTGTTCAGTGTAGATTCAAAACAACGTGTAGCAGTTATCTCGCTAGTTAATTATAACTAAGCATTAATGTCGTTGTCAACTTTCCACCGGCACTAGCCTAAATAAATCTGCACCGTTGGAAAACTGGGATTACCCTCTATTAAACCGTAGCCGTGTAATTGCGACAACAAAAATGGTAAGAATTGACAAATGACTTGCTGTGCATCACAGGAGATTGGTGGTACCCTAACTGGGGAGAACAGGCTCATGGTAATGACTGGAGTGGAATCAATGGAATGGTATCAAACACATCAAATACATGGTTTCCATGATTTCCAGGTGTTCGATGCCATTCCATTTTCTCCGTTCCTGTCATTATTATGATCCGTTCTCCCCTCAGCAGCTTCCTATGCTGTGCATAGATATCAAATATGAATATTTGAGCCTTAAATAGAAACAGTTAAGCCGTGTTCACATTGGCAGTTTGTAGTGACTCAAATCCTATTTATTTGCATAATCTTAGCTTGCTACATGACGTCTGAGGGATAGGAAGCACAAGCACCACCACCAATCAGCCTACACCACTATGGCATACACCTGTTGTTACTATGACGACTAGGGTAGCCTTGTCTGCAAATGACTGCTGTCTGAACACACACAAATCCGATTTGGCCACGCTGTTTGGACAGTCAGTAGTCCAAAACGGATTTGAAAAACAAAACTGATTTGAGCATTAAGGCCTGCAAGAACAAGGCTTTAGATACCTTGCTTTGAAGTATCCTACCCTATCCATCTGATCCCTGATTCATTGAAACAAACAAAAGTATTTGGTTGTAATGTTGCAATATTTTATATCAAGGGTGGCAACCATCCTCCAGGATGCAGTGGTGGAAAAAGTACTCAATTCTCATACTTGAGTAAAAGTCAAGATACCTTAATAGAAAATGACTCAAGTAAAAGTGAAAGTCACCCAGTAAAATACTACTTGAGTAAAAGTCTAAAAGTATTTTTAAATATACTTAAGTATCAAAAGTGAATGTAATTGCTAAAATATACTTAAGTATCAAAAGTAAAAGTACCAATAATACAAAATTCTTTATAGAAATTTCTTATATACAGCCAGGGTCAAACGCCAACACTCAGACATCATTTAAAAACAAAGCATTTGTGTTTAGTGAGTCCACCAGATCAGAGGCAGTAGGGATGACCAGGGATGTTCTCTTGATAAGTGTGCGAATTGGACCATTTTCTATCCTGCTAAGCATTTAAAATGTAACGAGTACTTTTGGGTGTCAGGGAAAATGTATGGAGTAAAAAGTACATAATTTTCTTTAGGAATTTTGTAAAGTAAAAGTTATAAAAAATATAAATAGTAAAGTACAGACACCCCCAAAAAACAACTTAAGTAGTACTTTAAAGTATTTTTTTTACTTAAGTACTTTGCACCACCGCAGGATAGCTACTGGGTGTGCAGGCTTTTGTTCAAGCCCTGGTCTAACCACATTGTAGCCTAAAAATCAGCTGCTCAACAGGACCTTGATAAGCAGACTTGGGTGTTTCAGAGATAGATCAAAAGCCAAGCCTGGACACCCAGGAGCTCTCCAAATGGAGGGTTGACCACATGTGACTAAGAGTACAGTTCTACTTTGTGGAGGTTAAGTGCCTTGATCAATGGCACAACGGTCTACATGGGATAAGACACCGCAGTCTTCCAGAGTCAATAATGGTAACTTTTTCATTAAATAATAGTAATGGTAATGTGGTTAAGTCATGGAAAATGTGTATGAACCCTTAACAGTGAATAATCTAAGGTCTCTACAGCATCATTTAATTTGTGAATTTAGTTGAAAAAAAACAACAACAAATGAACCAACTTGGAAAAAGACAGCTGCTGCACTTCTTTCATCCCAAGTCAAGCACTGGAGTAGGCTTATTATTCAACTGGATTGGGGGAGACCTAGTCAGTCGTACAACTGAATGCATTCAACTGAAATGTGGGTTCCACATTTAACCCAACCCCTCTGAATCAGAGAGGTGCGGGGGGGCTGCCATAATCGACATCCACATCTTCGGCGCCAGTGGGGAACAGTGGGTTAACTGCCTTGCTCAGGGGCAGAACAACAGATTTTTACCTGGTCAGCTCGGGACTTCGATACAGCAACCTTTTGGTTACTGGCACAATGCTCTAACCACTAGGCTAGCAAGTAAGCATTTCACGGCAAGGTCTACACCTGTTGTATTCGGCGCAAATACATTTTTATTTTATTACTAAACAGATCCATGGCTGTGCTAGCTTTGTCTTTGAGGCCAAAGCTCTCAGTAAATTGCAAGTGAAGGGTTCCCTAAAATGCAAAGCTGGCTAGAGCTCTAGGAATCATGTCTGGGTAGGACTATGAATGGAGATATATGATGCTTCCCAAATGGCACTCTATTGCCGATATAGTGCTTAACTTGACCAGGGCCCTCTATTCAAAAGTAGTGCACTATATAGGGAATATGGAGCCATTTGGGATATAACCATATGACTCTGACACACCCCACCAACACAATAAAACTGTGTTCATTTCCCATTGGTGAATCTAGGATAATTACATATGCATTGTGTTTGATGGAGGTTATGGTTACATCACCTTGTCAAGAAGAGGTTACTTTAGGTCATAATGGCACTAGGGCGGTTCACCTGGTAAAATCACCCGCACAACAGTTAACGTCGTCTGATTCAACACAACCAATCAGCAGCAGTTCTTCAACATGTGTTCCCCTCTGACCAATCCTACGACATGACTGCAAAGTGAGTGAAAACCTTAGCAAGGCATCACGTCTGATGTAAAAAAAATATATATATATCCAATTTATAATTTCCGGTCATTCCTATATGAGCTCATTGGGACGTCCCTACCCTAAACCGAACCGTACCTATCATTTACATTCCCCTTGGATGATAGTGGCACAGATGGAACAATGAGCCAGATATTTCACTGGCTGTATAAATGTGAAGAAACCGGTTGGCGTTTCCACTCATTACCAAATATGGTGATGAGAGGAACCCCAATAGCCGGCTGTGGGAGAAGATGGAGCCAGATGGATTTTGTCCTACAATCTGCACATTTTCTCATCGATGAAACATTTGATCTCCATACGGTTTTCTGTTTCCAAAACTAGAGTCTGTAACAAACATATTAGATGTTTTGTAGATTTTACCCTTTGCCAAATGTTTTAAAAATGCCGTTGTTTAGGAGTGCAAGGGCGAATTTTGTTATTGTACACGTACACTTCAGAGTAGGCGTTCCCTTAACAGAAATATGCAAATAAACTCTAGAACACGGCAATAGGATCTCACTAGCTCAAGCTTGGCTCTGCCCACCTTCTTCCGTGTTCTGCCCACTATGATTCATTTGCTCCCATTGGAAAGGACAGGCTGTGGTATATCTTGGGTTAGTTATAGAAATCTTTGATAGTGGGGTGACGTGTTCCCACCTTAAATCCTCCAGCTTTGTTGTATGGCTATAGCTGAGTTTTGGCGTCACCTACCTGGCAAGACACAACATGACAAGTCCGAACATTCATAGTATCACTGTCTCGTAATTGGGTGATTCTGCAACTACGGGCATTTCTATGTCCTCAGGTCAATTTTGGGGATTTTATAAAAAAATAAAATTTAACAAAAAGGTATTCCTTATATGTTAAGCTCACACTGCCAGGTTCCACACCAGTCGGTTCCACACTGGTTGGTTCCATGCTGTTGGTCCATACTCACCACTCAGTTCAGTTCAGCCTGAACTGCTGTTGTTAAGTCTCTCGTGCCATTCATTAATTCATTCCCCTTCTCTCCTGTAGACCCACATGTACATTACTCTGCTGAAGAATCACCCTAACACAATCATCCCTTTATACACTTTCTGCACTAAACATTGACACATTTGCTTATTTATACAAGTCTGAATTCAAATGTTTTTATTTCAAAACAAAAATATATACAGCAAAAGATGGCAATGTAAGCATCAATGGATTGTATAAATATTTGTGCAACAAATAATGAGCACTGGGTGAGGTACTTCAATGCCTTCTGCTGCCACATGATGTTCTCTGTTTGCTCTCTCTGGCCAACCTGTTTTACTGACATATCTTCAACCAACCTATAGTACAGAATTAAACTAAATCACAACAGGGTTTAACATAGCACATCAGATAGTAAATTACATTACCAAAAGTATGTAGACACCCGCTTGTTGAACATCTCATTGCAAAATCATGGGCATTAATATGGAGTTGGTCCCCCCCCTTTGCTGCTATAACAGCCTCCACTCTTCTGGGAAGGCTTTCCACTAGATGTTGGAATATTAATACGGGGACATGCTTCCATTCAGCCACAAGAGCTTTATTGAGGTCGGGCACTGATGTTGGGCCTGGTTCGAGGTCGGCGTTCCAACTCATCCCAAAGGTGTTCAATGGAGTTGAGGTCAGGGCTCTGCAGGCCAGTCAAGTTCCTCCACACCGATCTTGACAAACCATTTCTATATGGACCTCGCTTTGTGCACAGGGGCATTGTCATGCTGAAACAGGAAAGGGCCTTCCCCAAACTGTTGCCACAAAGTTGGAAGCACAGAATCATCTAGAATGTCATTGTATGCTGTAGCATTAAGATTTCCCTTCACTGGAACTAAGGGGTCTAGCCCGAACCATGAAGAACAGCCCCAGACCATTATTCCTCCTCCACCAAACTTTACAGTTGGCACTATGCAGTCGGGCAAGTAGCGTTCTCCATGGTATCCGACAAAACACAGATTTGTCCGTTGGACTGCCAGATGGTGAAGCGTGATTCATCACTCGAGAACGCGTTTCCACTGCTCCAGCTCTCAAACATTTAATTTGAATTAGCACATTAGATCTAGACTCATATTTAGTACATAAGTAATCATAGGCCTCTCCCAATGAGAACAAAACAATAGAATGGATCAGCTTTGGTGTGATCACTAGAATGGATCAGCTTTGGTGTGATCATTGTTTGGGCACAAACCCCCTCCCGAAAAAGAACAAGGTGGCGTGAGAAGGTCGTTTCTATGGCGATGCACAATTAGAAACTAAATATAGGATGCAACAGGTCAAATAAGAAATGTCTAAATTCCTTATTAAACAGGGGGAATAGCTAATTCCTTATTAAACACAGGGAATTACTAATTCATTATTAAAAACGGGGAAATACTAATTCTTTATTAAACAGGGAAATCGTACACAACAACAAAAAATAGGGGGAGTGTAGCTTACGCACCACTTCCAATTCACAAAAATATTTCAAGAGAATTATTCATGAGTTTCTTTGCCATAAATCATATTTCAGTCGATAACTGCCACGTTCTTCAAATCAGCATGAAATGTCAAGTGTAACCACACCAAAGCTGTTTAGTGGTGTGGTTATTACAGTTTAAACACAACAGACGCCAGCACACTATAAACAGGGGGCAAAGCCAACAACCAGGACACACACAGTTCTCAATCACACAAGCTAGCTGACAGCAGTGGGCCACTCTATAGTGACTAACGAGGACTGACTATAAAAATCCAGCAACACCACAAGAATCATCAAACTACATTCTGTTGTTGCATAGCTCTGGACCAGGGCGTAATGTGCAGGTGCTGACACAGCTCTGAGTCAACAAGCTGCACGTAACACCCTGGATCAGAGCTAGTTGTTGCAGTGCTTTGGTCTGAAAACGTAACAAACTAAGAGATGGCACACCGGCCTGTAGAACACACCGGCCTGTAGAACACACCGGCCTGTAGAACACACCGGCCTGTAGAACACACCGGCCTGTAGAACACACCGGCCTGTAGAACACACCGGCCTGTAGAACACACCGGCCTGTAGAACACACCGGTCTGTAGAACACACTAGTCTGTAGAACACACTAGTCTGTAGAACACACTAGTCTGTAGAACACACTAGTCTGTAGAACACACTGGTATGTAGAACACACTGGTATGTAGAACACACTGGTATGTAGAACACACTGGTCTGTCAGTGAACAAGTACCAATATCAGCACTGTGGTACAGTATGTATAACAAGAGTGTATATAACTCATTCACTCTTCTTAACTATTCTAAAAGCAGCTGGACGTTGTGTGGTTTGTTAAGGAAAGATGAGGTAGGAAGGTGGATAACACAACCTCGCTCTCCCAAGTCTTCCCTCAGTAGTTATAAACATGGTAACACATCCCACTGACAGCCAAAGAATCCAAGCCCACATTGTTCAGAGACATGGCGTATCTTTCTCCACTCTCAAACACATGACATTTAAATCCTCAGCCATCTACATCATCCCACATCAGTAACCCCCATATATATATATTTAACATCAGGTATCTTCCCATCAAAAAGCTAAAGGACTCAACTTGTTTAATAATATTGGGTGTTTTGCTGTTGATAAACCACCACAGTAACTCATCTTCTCAGAGAGAAGAACACCTCTCATCAGCCAAGTCAGAAACCTTTCAATCAGTCGGCTTTAGTCAAGCGAAAACCACACATCTACAATCATGTTTTTTTATCAAAGCACATTTCAACAGCTGAAAGAGAAATAAATATCTAATCTATAACATTGTGATCCACCCATATGATAACACTGAAGGCTATTTTATCTTGGTGTGTTTTGGAGTGTTCCAAATGGCACTCTACTCCCTATATAGGGCACTACTTTTGACAAGAGCCCTCGGGGCCCTCATAGAGCCCTCGAGGGCCCTTCATAGATCATAGGGCCCTCGGTGCCCTCAGATCCCACAGGGCCTGTAAAGAGCCCATAGGATCTGTTCAAAAGTAGAGCATGATAGGAAATGAGGTTTATTCTAGAAGCCTTGGTGTGGGATCAGTGGTCAAACGCCCAGCTTGTTGGCGATGGTCATGACCACTTTGAGGATGGGCATGAAGGCTTGGATCTCGCTGAAGTTGCTGCTGGTGACCACAGCAGTGTGGACCTCTAGGCCACGCTGGTAGTTCTTGCCCGCCACACAGCGGCTGATCTCATGTAAACCCCCCAGGATGTTGTTAGACAGCTACAGGATGAGGGGAGAATTTAAGTTACTATAGGCATGTACACATTTCCTTTACAATCTGTTATGTAGTGGAGTAACTTGACTGGGTCTGTTATGTAGTGGAGTAACTTGACTGGGTCTGTTATGTAGTGGAGTAACTTGACTGGGTCTGTTATGTAGTGGAGTAACGTGACTGGGTCTGTTATGTAGTGGAGTAACTTGACTGGGTCTGTTACTCCACTACATAACTTGACTGGGTCTGTTATGTAGTGGAGTAACTTGACTGGGTCTGTTACTCCACTACATAACTTGACTGGGTCTGTTATGTAGTGGAGTAACTTGACTGGGTCTGTTACTCCACTACATAACTTGACTGGGTCTGTTATGTAGTGGAGTAACTTGACTGGGTCTGTTACTCCACTACATAACTTGACTGGGTCTGTTATGTAGTGGAGTAACTTGACTGGGTCTGTTATGTAGTGGAGTAACGTGACTGGGTCTGTTATGTAGTGGAGTAACTTGACTGGGTCTGTTACTCCACTACATAACTTGACTGGGTCTGTTATGTAGTGGAGTAACTTGACTGGGTCTGTTACTCCACTACATAACTTGACTGGGTCTGTTATGTAGTGGAGTAACTTGACTGGGTCTGTTATGTAGTGGAGTAACTTGACTGGGTCTGTTACTCCACTACATAACTTGACTGGGTCTGTTATGTAGTGGAGTAACTTGACTGGGTCTGTTACTCCACTACATAACTTGACTGGGTCTGTTATGTAGTGGAGTAACTTGACTGGGTCTGTTATGTAGTGGAGTAACTTGACTGGGTCTGTTATGTAGTGGAGTAACTTGACTGGGTCTGTTATGTAGTGGAGTAACTTGACTGGGTATGTTATGTAGTGGAGTAACATGACTGGGTCTGTTATGTAGTGGAGTAACTTGACTGGGCCTGTTATGTAGTGGAGTAACTTGACTGGGTCTGTTATGTAGTGGAGTAACGTGACTGGGTCTGTTATGTAGTGGAGTAACTTGACTGGGTCTGTTACTCCACTACATAACTTGACTGGGTCTGTTATGTAGTGGAGTAACTTGACTGGGTCTGTTACTCCACTACATAACTTGACTGGGTCTGTTATGTAGTGGAGTAACTTGACTGGGTCTGTTATGTAGTGGAGTAACTTGACTGGGTCTGTTACTCCACTACATAACTTGACTGGGTCTGTTATGTAGTGGAGTAACTTGACTGGGTCTGTTACTCCACTACATAACTTGACTGGGTCTGTTATGTAGTGGAGTAACTTGACTGGGTCTGTTACTCCACTACATAACTTGACTGGGTCTGTTATGTAGTGGAGTAACTTGACTGGGTCTGTTATGTAGTGGAGTAACATGACTGGGTCTGTTATGTAGTGGAGTAACTTGACTGGGTCTGTTATGTAGTGGAGTAACTTGACTGGGTATGTTATGTAGTGGAGTAACTTGACTGGGTATGTTATGTAGTGGAGTAACATGACTGGGTCTGTTATGTAGTGGAGTAACTTGACTGGGTATGTTATGTAGTGGAGTAACTTGACTGGGTATGTTATGTAGTGGAGTAACATGACTGGGTCTGTTATGTAGTGGAGTAACTTGACTGGGTCTGTTATGTAGTGGAGTAACTTGACTGGGTATGTTATGTAGTGGAGTAACATGACTGGGTCTGTTATGTAGTGGAGTAACTTGACTGGGTCTGTTATGTAGTGGAGTAACTTGACTGGGTATGTTATGTAGTGGAGTAACTTGACTGGGTATGTTATGTAGTGGAGTAACATGACTGGGTCTGTTATGTAGTGGAGTAACTTGACTGGGCCTGTTATGTAGTGGAGTAACTTGACTGGGTCTGTTATGTAGTGGAGTAACTTGACTGGGCCTGTTATGTAGTGGAGTAACTTGACTGGGTTAAAATGACATCATGGTACAGGAGTCGCGTTAATACAAAATGGTGTGATTTTCACGCAGGAAAAAAGATAAAACAAATAAGAAATATCTTGCTGTGTTTTGTACAGCAAATGTAAAACGCTTCGTATTGTAATTTCTGCTCGGCATCAGACTCATTTTGTGCTTCAGTTGCCCTTCTCCACTCGGATGAGAATTCAGGAACGGCGATCTATCAGCCGATAGCGCTCTGACTGATGTGGAGCTACTTTCCACTTTTTACCAGTGTAGCCAACTTTTCTCTGGTAAAATACAAGATTAACTTCAAGCAAAACATTGGGAAATGTAGCTGGCTACATTCTTTCTAAGCTAAACAGAAATATGATGCCCATGCATCGGTTTTAGCAAAAAAAGACAGTGCTTTTTAATTGTAAACTCATTTACTTGTGTGGCTGCCAGCCAAATGGCGTTCCACTTTTGTTGTCATCTGATGAAAATGAAGCTATTTTTCTGCCAGAATGTGTTGCACTAATGTATTTTCTGTGAAGGAAAACTATAGCTAACTATAACTATCCCTGATCACTCTATTGAAGCCACAAAAAAAACTCAGCTGACTTTGAATATAAAACGCAGGTGAAATGGTTTAAAAAGCAGATTTTGAAGGTGTGTGTTTTGAAACAGCAGATTTGTGAACTCTAAGGCTGGGCCCCGTGGTAGAGTATCTGCTACATGTACTCACCGTTTGCTCTCTCAGCTTGTCATACAGGTAACCAAGGCGTTTCAATGCATCGTCAAGTTTTCTTTTTGTTTGCTGAGAAAGAAATATATAGAATATTAGGATGTCAGACTCCAACAGCAGCACCTTCAGAATGGCTCTGTGTGTCTTATGCAGATAAATGGGTAGAAATTCTGTCTTTTGAATCACAAGAGCTGATACTACTGTCCTGTGTAAAGACTTACTGGGTCTTGTGCGGCTAGCTGGCAGCGTTGAACCAGGCTGTCGAAGGTCTGCTTGAGGACCATGTGCTCTGCAGGGATCTCTCTCTGCTCCACCCTCTCAGCCGGCAGCGCCTGGAGGAGCTGAAGGGACACACAGGGCTTAGAGGTCTGCCTACCTATAAGTAACTGGTATCCTGACTTTAGGGGTTAGAGGTCGGCCTACCTATAAGTAACTGGTATCCTGACTTTAGGGGTTAGAGGTCGGCCTACCTATAAGTAACTGGTATCCTGACTTTAGGGCTTAGAGGTCGGCCTACCTATAAGTAACTGGTATCCTGACATTAGGGGTTAGAGGTCGGCCTACCTATAAGTAACTGGTATCCTGACTTTAGGGGTTAGAGGTCGGCCTACCTATAAGTAACTGGTATCCTGACTTTAGGGGTTAGAGGTCTGCCTACCTATAAGTAACTGGTATCCTGACTTTAGGGGTTAGAGGTCGGCCTACCTATAAGTAACTGGTATCCTGACTTTAGGGGTTAGAGGTTGGCCTACCTATAAGTAACTGGTATCCTGACTTTAGGGGTTAGAGGTCTGCCTACCTATAAGTAACTGGTATCCTGACTTTAGGGGTTAGAGGTCGGCCTACCTATAAGTAACTGGTATCCTGACTTTAGGGGTTAGAGGTCGGCCTACCTATAAGTAACTGGTATCCTGACTTTAGGGGTTAGAGGTCGGCCTACCTATAAGTAACTGGTATCCTGAATTTAGGGGTTAGAGGTCTGCCTACCTATAAGTAACTGGTATCCTGACTTTAGGGGTTAGAGGTCGGCCTACCTATAAGTAACTGGTATCCTGACTTTAGGGGTTAGAGGTCGGCCTACCTATAAGTAACTGGTATCCTGACTTTAGGGGTTAGAGGTCTGCCTACCTATAAGTAACTGGTATACTGACTTTAGGGGTTAGAGGTCGGCCTACCTCTAAGTAGCTGGTATCCTGACTTTAGGGGTTAGAGGTCGGCCTACCTATAAGTAACTGGTATCCTGACTTTAGGGCTTAGAGGTCGGCCTACCTATAAGTAACTGGTATCCTGACATTAGGGGTTAGAGGTCGGCCTACCTATAAGTAACTGGTATCCTGACTTTAGGGGTTAGAGGTCGGCCTACCTATAAGTAACTGGTATCCTGACTTTAGGGGTTAGAGGTCTGCCTACCTATAAGTAACTGGTATCCTGACTTTAGGGGTTAGAGGTCGGCCTACCTATAAGTAACTGGTATCCTGACTTTAGGGGTTAGAGGTTGGCCTACCTATAAGTAACTGGTATCCTGACTTTAGGGGTTAGAGGTCTGCCTACCTATAAGTAACTGGTATCCTGACTTTAGGGGTTAGAGGTCGGCCTACCTATAAGTAACTGGTATCCTGACTTTAGGGGTTAGAGGTCGGCCTACCTATAAGTAACTGGTATCCTGACTTTAGGGGTTAGAGGTCGGCCTACCTATAAGTAACTGGTATCCTGAATTTAGGGGTTAGAGGTCTGCCTACCTATAAGTAACTGGTATCCTGACTTTAGGGGTTAGAGGTCGGCCTACCTATAAGTAACTGGTATCCTGAATTTAGGGGTTAGAGGTCTGCCTACCTATAAGTAACTGGTATCCTGACTTTAGGGGTTAGAGGTCGGCCTACCTATAAGTAACTGGTATCCTGACTTTAGGGGTTAGAGGTCGGCCTACCTATAAGTAACTGGTATCCTGACTTTAGGGGTTAGAGGTCGGCCTACCTATAAGTAACTGGTATCCTGACTTTAGGGGTTAGAGGTCTGCCTACCTATAAGTAACTGGTATCCTGACATTAGGGGTTAGAGGTCGGCCTACCTATAAGTAACTGGTATCCTGACATTAGGGGTTAGAGGTCGGCCTACCTATAAGTAACTGGTATCCTGACTTTAGGGGTTAGAGGTCGGCCTACCTATAAGTAACTGGTATCCTGACTTTAGGGGTTAGAGGTCGGCCTACCTATAAGTAACTGGTATCCTGACTTTAGGGCTTAGAGGTCTGCCTACCTATTTATTTTATTTATTTAACCAGGAAGGCCTCATTGAGATTTAAAATCTCTTTTTCAAGAGCGTCCTGGCCAAGATAGCCAGCACCAAGTCATTACAAAAAATTACAGACAGACAGACAACATGAAAAACTACAAGTAATCTAGTAAAAACCATTCATGAATTCACAAGAGTATAACCTATAAGTAATTGGTATCCTGACTTTAGGGCTTAGAGGTCGGCCTACCTATAAGTAACTGGTATCCTGACTTTAGGGCTTAGAGGTCGGCCTACCTATCAGTAACTGGTATCCTGACTTTAGGGGTTAGAGGTCTGCCTACCTATAAGTAATTGGTATCCTGACCCTTAGGGGTTAGTGATCTGCCTACCTATAAGTAATTGGTATCCTGACCCTTAGGGGTTAGAGAAAGTAAATGGTATCCTGACTTTAGGGGTTAGAGGTCAGGCTGCCAGGCCTTTAATAAGAAAGTAAATGGTACTGGGTTAGGTTGGCACTAGTCTCATGCTACCAGAAATCCCACTGTATTCTGGCTCCAGAACTGGGCATGGAGAAACACAGAAGGGCTTGAGACAAGGTTGTCACTGACCTGTACGCTGGGCTCCTGAGGGGCCCCTGGGGGGAACTGCTGCGTGCGGCTGGGGTCGTGGCCCTGCTGGGTGCGACTGGGGTCGTGGCCCTGCTGTCCTTGGGGCTGATGATGGCCCTCCATGGGGTAACCCCCCATAACAGGGGCGGTGATGGGAGCAGGAGGGGTGTAGTTGTCTGGGGCAACCTGAGACACGGACAGAACACAGATTCACACACTAGCAGGTTTCTTACAGACATAAAACCTTCACCTTATACTGGTTAATATACAGCTAAGATCTTAATGCATGTTTAAACACGTGAAAGTACTGAAATACCAAAGACAGTCTCCAACATCTGGAGAACATAGATTCACTGAATACTGGTTTACATACAACTAAGATTGTAGATATTAACATTATCAAGATGGTCTACTGGTCCTGGACTGGGTTGGACAAATTGAAACTGGTCCACATTTCTCCAGTCTGAGCTAGTCCATGTTATCAGAGAGGATGGGGAATCCGGTATGAAGGTCATTTATCCAGTGGAGATACCTTTTTCTTCCTAGAACCCCCTCGTACTGCTGGTGGGTCATTCCAGCCATCTTGTCCTATAGATAGTGAAAGATGAATAGTCAGCTACAAGACACTTGTGGCTTTTTAAGAATCCAGACAGCAGCCAAAGCCATGTCACTTCAACAGACAGCGGGCCACGGCCAGGCAGCAGGTCACTTCAGACAGCAGGCCACGGCCAGGCAGCAGGTCACTTCAGACAGCAGGCCACGGCCAGGCAGCAGGTCACTTCAGACAGCAGGCCACGGCCAGGCAGCAGGTCACTTCAGACAGCAGGCCACGGCCAGGCAGCATCACAGTGCAGTTAGATTGGACACACGGACTGACAATAATAACACATTATTGTTGTTGCATTATTTTCACTACTTGGCATAGCCTAATACTGTGGTAAATTGACATTTTTTAGTACTCAAATATCATAAACTTAAAAAACAGATACTTAGGTATTAAAATAGTAAATGTAAATCACCAACAACAGTGATTTAGCATGGATTAATTCACTACATCGTTACATTGTTTGTTATAAATCAAAGACCGGTTCAACATGTTGCTGTAAAATCATGTGACGGCACAAGCAAACACCTTTCTACGTCTGCATTAACAGTCTTATCCAAACCTATTCCTGTCTTATCCCAACCTATCCATGTCTGCATTCAGTCTTATCCCAACCTATCCCTGTCTGCATTAACAGTCTCATCCAAACCTATCCCTGTCTGCATTAACAGTCTTATCCAAACCTATCCCTGTCTTATCCAAACCTATCCCTGTCTTATCCAAACCTATCCCTGTCTTATCCAAACCTATCCCTGTCTTATCCAAACCTATCCCTGTCTGCATTAACAGTCTTATCCAAACCTATCCCTGTCTGCATTAACACAGTCTTATCCCAACCTATCCCTGTCTGCATTAACAGTCTCATCCAAACCTATCCCTGTCTGCATTAACAGTCTTATCCAAACCTATCCCTGTCTTATCTAAACCTATCCCTGTCTTATCCAAACCTATCCCTGTCTTATCCAAACCCATCCCTGTCTTATCCAAACCTATCCCTGTCTGCATTAACAGTCTTATCCAAACCTATCCCTGTCTGCATTAACACAGTCTTATCCCAACCTATCCCTGTCTTATCCCAACCTATCCCTGTCTGCATTAACACAGTCTTATCCCACCACATCCAAACCTATCCCTGTCTGCATTAACACAGTCTTATCCAAACCTATCCCTGTCTGCATTAACACAGTCTTATCCCACCACATCCAAACCTATCCCTGTCTCCATTAACAGTTTTATCCAAACCTATCCCTGTCTTATCCAAACCTATCCCTGTCTGCATTAACAGTCTTATCCAAAACTATCCCTGTCTGCATTAACACAGTCTTATCCCAACCTATCCCTGTCTGCATTAACACAGTCTTATCCCACAATATCCCTGTCTGCATTAACAGTCTCTTCCCACCCTATCCCTGTCTTATCCCAACCTATCCAAACCTATCCCTGTCTGCATTAACACAGTCTTATCCCACCATATCCCTGTCTGCATTAACAGTCTTATCCCAACCTATCCCTGTCTTATCCCAACCTATCCAAACATATCCCTGTCTCCATTAACAGTCTTATCCAAACATATCCCTGTCTCCATTAAGTCTTATCCAAACCTATCCCTGTCTCCATTAACAGTCGTATCCCAACCTATCCCTGTCTGCATTAACACAGTCTTATCCCACCACATCCAAACCTATCCCTGTCTCCATTAACAGTTTTATCCAAACCTATCCCTGTCTTATCCAAACCTATCCCTGTCTGCATTAACAGTCTTATCCAAAACTATCCCTGTCTGCATTAACACAGTCTTATCCAAACCTATCCCTGTCTGCATTAACACAGTCTTATCCCACCATATCCAAACCTATCCCTGTCTGCATTAACAGTCTTATCCCACCATATCCAAACCTCCCCCTGTCTGCATTAACACAGTCTTATCACACCATATCCAAACCTATCCCTGTCTCCATTAACAGTCGTATCCCAACCTATCCCTGTCTGCATTCACAGTATTACCCAAACCCATCCCTGTCTGCATTAACACAGTCTTATCCAAACCTATCCCTGTCTGCATTAACAGTCTTATCCCACCATATCCAAACCTATCCCTGTCTGCATTAACACAGTCTTATCCAAACCTACCCCTGTCTGCATTAACACAGTCTTATCCAAACCTATCCCTGTCTGCATTAACAGTCTTATCCCACCACATCCAAACCTATCCCTGTCTGCATTAACACTGTCTTATCCAAACCTATCCCTGTCTGCATTAACACAGTCTTATCCCACCACATCCAAACCTATCCCTGTCTGTCTCTCTCACTGTCACCTTCATCATCGTCAACAAGGGGAGTACTCAGCCAAGGGAAGTACCCTGAAAGTTAAACAAGGGGGACAGCTCAATCAAAAGCATTTATAAATTAACATTACGTTATTCACTTCTCAAATCTCACTACACATGATTTAGTATTTATAAGAGAGACAAGTGTCAAACAAGAATCCACCATCCGCCTGTGTCCCAAATGACACCCCATTCCCTTTATAGCGTCCTACTGACCGTACGAGCCCCGGTCAACA
The DNA here is from genome assembly GCF_029448725.1 of Salvelinus fontinalis. Lineage (NCBI taxonomy): Eukaryota > Metazoa > Chordata > Actinopteri > Salmoniformes > Salmonidae > Salvelinus > Salvelinus fontinalis. Next base: position 95,568,455 of record NC_074665.1, on the reverse strand, counting down.
GTAGGGTCCTACTGGCCGTACGAGCCCCGGTCAGGGTCCTACTGGCCGTACGAGCCCCGGTCAGGGTCCTACTGGCCGTACGAGCCCCGGTCAGGGTCCTACTGGCCGTACGAGCCCCGGTCAACAGTAGGGTCCTACTGACCGTACGAGCCCCGGTCAACAGTAGGGTCCTACTGACCGTACGAGCCCCGGTCAACAGTAGGGTCCTACTGACCGTACGAGCCCCGGTCAACAGTAGGGTCCTACTGACCGTACGAGCCCCGGTCAACAGTAGGGTCCTACTGACCGTACGAGCCCCGGTCAACAGTAGGGTCCTACTGACCGTACGAGCCCCGGTCAACAGTAGGGTCCTACTGACCGTACGAGCCCCGGTCAACAGTAGGGTCCTACTGACCGTACGAGCCCCGGTCAACAGTAGGGTCCTACTGACCGTACGAGCCCAGGTCAACAGTAGGGTCCTACTGACCGTACGAGCCCCGGTCAGGGTCCTACTGACCGTACGAGCCCCGGTCAACAGTAGTGCACTATATCAGACATAGGATGGCATTTGGGACGCAACACACCACTTGCATCATGGTCAGTACCTGTAGGAGGAGGAGCAACCGACGGAGCAGAGAAGGACTTGACGGCCGGGGCTCCAGGACCTCCTTGTGGGTACCCAGGTCCCAGGGGAGGGTACGGACCAGAGGGGGGACCTGCAGGTGGGCCCTGGCTGTGAAGGTGAGACCCCCCTGGTGGGTACATGCCGACGGGGGCCCCAGGCTGCTGGTAGCTGGGTGGCATGGGGCCTGAAGGGAGCGAGGTGGGGGTGAAGCCTGACGGAGGTAGCCCTGGGCTGGGCATGGTGGGGAGGCTGCCAGGGGCAGAGAAGGGAGGCAGGGGAGGTCCAGACAGGTTGGAGCCTGGCATAGCAGGTCCTGGAGGGAAGGCAGAGAGGCCGGGGCCACCTAGTCCTGCAGACATGGGCTGCTGTTGTGGCTGGAATGGCTGGAGTGGAGAGAACCCTGAGCAGACAGAAGACATGTTACATCAAGACCAGTCTGGAGTCGTGTCTGGGAGGTGACAGAGTCGTACCTGGTTCAGCACGGCACAGCTTGTATATGACGTTCAGATAGAAATATATTATGTACAACAAACATGTTTCAAGTTTTAAATGTCACATACACAAGTACAGTGAGATGCCTTTCTAACAAGCTTCCAAACCCAACAATGCAGCAATCAATATCAATGTAGCACTAAAAATAACAAGGTAGAACAAAAACACAGGCTAGAAAAACAACGAGATAAAGTCAGTAAGCATTCTACAACACAGGGTCAGTTCCAGACAGCTGCTGAACACGGCCCTGGACGGAGGGCGAGGGCCTACCTCCTCGACGGAGGGCGAGGGCCTACCTCCTCGACGGAGGGCGAGGGCCTACCTCCTCGACGGAGGGCGAGGGCCTACCTCCTCGACGGAGGGCGAGGGCCTACCTCCTCGACGGAGGGCGAGGGCCTACCTCCTCGACGGAGGGCGAGGGCCTACCTCCTCGACGGAGGGCGAGGGCCTACCTCCTCGACGGAGGGCGAGGGCCTACCTCCTCGACGGAGGGCGAGGGCCTACCTCCTCGACGGAGGGCGAGGGCCTACCTCCTCGACGGAGGGCGAGGGCCTACCTCCTCGACGGAGGGCGAGGGCCTACCTCCTCGACGGAGGGCGAGGGCCTACCTCCTCGACGGAGGGCGAGGGCCTACCTCCTCGACGGAGGGCGAGGGCCTACCTCCTCGACGGAGGGCGAGGGCCTACCTCCTCGACGGAGGGCGAGGGCCTACCTCCTCGACGGAGGGCGAGGGCCTACCTCCTCGACGGAGGGCGAGGGCCTACCTCCTCGACGGAGGGCGAGGGCCTACCTCCTCGACGGAGGGCGAGGGCCTACCTCCTCGACGGAGGGCGAGGGCCTACCTCCTCGACGGAGGGCGAGGGCCTACCTCCTCGACGGAGGGCGAGGGCCTACCTCCTCGACGGAGGGCGAGGGCCTACCTCCTCGACGGAGGGCGAGTGCCTACCTCCTCGACGGAGGGCGAGTGCCTACCTCCTCGACGGAGGGCGAGTGCCTACCTCCTCGACGGAGGGCGAGTGCCTACCTCCTCGACGGAGGGCGAGTGCCTACCTCCTCGACGGAGGGCGAGTGCCTACCTCCTCGACGGAGGGCGAGTCCTACCTCCTCGACGGAGGGCGAGTCCTACCTCCTCGACGGAGGGCGAGTCCTACCTCCTCGACGGAGGGCGAGTGCCTACCTCCTCGACGGAGGGCGAGTGCCTACCTCCTGGACGGAGGGCGAGTGCCTACCTCCTCGACGGAGGGCGAGTGCCTACCTCCTGGACGGAGGGCGAGTGCCTACCTCCTCGACGGAGGGCGAGTGCCTACCTCCTGGACGGAGGGCGAGTGCCTACCTCCTCGACGGAGGGCGAGTGCCTACCTCCTCGACGGAGGGCGAGTGCCTACCTCCTCGACGGAGGGCGAGTGCCTACCTCCTCGACGGAGGGCGAGTGCCTACCTCCTCGACGGAGGGCGAGTGCCTACCTCCTCGACGGAGGGCGAGTGCCTACCTCCTCGACGGAGGGCGAGTGCCTACCTCCTCGACGGAGGGCGAGTGCCTACCTCCTCGACGGAGGGCGAGTGCCTACCTCCTCGACGGAGGGCGAGTGCCTACCTCCTCGACGGAGGGCGAGTGCCTACCTCCTCGACGGAGGGCGAGTGCCTACCTCCTCGACGGAGGGCGAGTGCCTACCTCCTCGACGGAGGGCGAGTGCCTACCTCCTCGACGGAGGGCGAGTGCCTACCTCCTCGACGGAGGGCGAGTGCCTACCTCCTCGACGGAGGGCGAGTGCCTACCTCCTCGACGGAGGGCGAGTGCCTACCTCCTCGACGGAGGGCGAGTGCCTACCTCCTCGACGGAGGGCGAGTGCCTACCTCCTCGACGGAGGGCGAGTGCCTACCTCCTCGACGGAGGGCGAGTGCCTACCTCCTCGACGGAGGGCGAGTGCCTACCTCCTCGACGGAGGGCGAGTGCCTACCTCCTCGACGGAGGGCGAGTGCCTACCTCCTCGACGGAGGGCGAGTGCCTACCTCCTCGACGGAGGGCGAGTGCCTACCTCCTCGACGGAGGGCGAGTGCCTACCTCCTCGACGGAGGGCGAGTGCCTACCTCCTCGACGGAGGGCGAGTGCCTACCTCCTCGACGGAGGGCGAGTGCCTACCTCCTCGACGGAGGGCGAGTGCCTACCTCCTCGACGGAGGGCGAGTGCCTACCTCCTCGACGGAGGGCGAGTGCCTACCTCCTCGACGGAGGGCGAGTGCCTACCTCCTCGACGGAGGGCGAGTGCCTACCTCCTCGACGGAGGGCGAGTGCCTACCTCCTCGACGGAGGGCGAGTGCCTACCTCCTCGACGGAGGGCGAGTGCCTACCTCCTCGACGGAGGGCGAGTGCCTACCTCCTCGACGGAGGGCGAGTGCCTACCTCCTCGACGGAGGGCGAGTGCCTACCTCCTCGACGGAGGGCGAGTGCCTACCTCCTCGACGGAGGGCGAGTGCCTACCTCCTCGACGGAGGGCGAGTGCCTACCTCCTCGACGGAGGGCGAGTGCCTACCTCCTCGACGGAGGGCGAGTGCCTACCTCCTCGACGGAGGGCGAGTGCCTACCTCCTCGACGGAGGGCGAGTGCCTACCTCCTCGACGGAGGGCGAGTGCCTACCTCCTCGACGGAGGGCGAGTGCCTACCTCCTCGACGGAGGGCGAGTGCCTACCTGGGGCAGTGGCAGGATGTTGAGGGTAGGCTGGTCGTAGTCCTGTACGTGGCAGCCCACTAGGTGGAGGAGCATGGGAGGAGGGTGGCAGACCACCATACGAAGGAGGAGGTGGCCCTCTGGAGTTAGTAACAGCTTGAGGAGTGAAGACTGTAGTCATAGGAGGCTGGCCAGCCACTGGCATCACAGGAAGTGGAGGCTGGTAGGGCCCCTGGAGAGAAACATCATTTATACACAGCCGGCGTCCGAACCGGCACCCTATTCCCTTTATAGTGGACGACTTCAAAAGTAGAATGGAACGCAGCCACAGAAACATACATGAGAGCAGAACAATACACCAAGCTAATGTTTCACAACATGTACTCTAGCAACTGCTACGATGTCTTCAAGTGGAGATTTGATTCATCAATGTATAAATCAATGGAAATGCATCTGTTTACTTTTGTGTTTTATAATCCTCAATCATTTTTATGTGTGTACTGTTGCATTCTCATGTCTGAGGCAAAAGTGTCAAATAAAATGCATGAATTCCTAAATACCGGTGTCTGTGTTGTCTGTGCTGGTGGTTGTGCTTGGGCGGGGACAGCAGGGGCCTGAGCGGGGTCAGGGTCGCCCCCCGTCACCCTGACTACGTTGTAAGGGAACGGTGGGGGCTGTTGATCCCCCGCGGCTCCTCCCCCTCCCTGGGCGTGGAACAGCCGGTCTCTCATCATCATGATGCAAGCCTGCAGGAAGACAAACACCACAGAACAAAACCACAACACAGATATAATAGTACTTGAAATATTTCAAACAGTTTGATGCGTCAGCCTGCCTGAGGGGTAAATTATAAACCAGGGAGTTAGCCGGCTAACTCGCCTAAATATTATCATAATAAACTTGAAATGGGCATGGTTTTATTGACTCAACAGCCAAGAACACATGGACGTTTAGCTTTGTTAACGAACCAGAAAATCTGTAGTAATTTCTGGTTGTTTATCAAAGTAAGCTGGCTAACTCATTGATCCTGCTTTGCAGTACAGCCCTCTGGAGTAACAGATGGTGGGAAATACCCTTTCTGGACTACATCATTAGTTCCCTTTCACCAGGCAAGATCAACGAAGCACAACTTCCATATTAAAATGCAGGTCTGAACACAATCCAGGAGAGAGAAAACATGGCGTCTTTAAAGGGGCGGCAGGGTAGCCTAGTGGTTAGAGCGTTGGGCTAGTAACCGAAAGGTTGCAAGTTCAAATCCCCGAGCTGACAAGGTACAAATCTGTCGTTCTGCCCCTGAACAAGGCAGTTAACCCACTAGGCCGTCATTGAAAATAAGAGTTTGTTCTTAACTGACTTGCCTAGTTAAATAAAAATAAAAAAGGTTAAATGTAAGTCGCTCTGGATAAGAGCGTCAGCGAAATGACTTAAATGTAAATGTAAATGTAAAGCATGATGACACGTTTAAACATGTCCTAGTTGATAAGGTATCTGAACAGTAGTGGAGGTTGTGTTTACCTGGTCTGAGGAGTCTGGCAGGTAGGACAGGGCTGTAGCCAGGCTGCCTTGTGAAGCTAGGAGACCAGCATAGTGAGTCAGCTTGTCAGCCAGGATAGGACTCTGTACAACCACCTCGCTGTTCCTCAGACGCTCCACAGACTTACGCAGAACCATCATCTTCTCTACCAAGTCCTGGCGGTCAATCACACAGACGACATAACGTTTACTACCTGGTTCCTACGACGTCAATACAGATAGTATCTGTGGCCAGTTATCACATCATAACACTAAGGGTTCACTTGGAAAAGTGACTTCCATGGTTAAATTAAGGATAAATATATAGATAAACTATTTGTTACCTCTAAAACCAGGGGAGATGAGCAGTCCCTCTGCAGGGCCCAGCATTCCACTAGTTTTTCAATGTTCCCAGAGCAAATGTAACAGAGACATGCCTGCAGACAGCGTTTCTCTGTCCTCTCCCCCTCCAGACGCGACCCCAGGGTCTCTACAGTACCAGGAGAGGGAGGGAGAGCAAGGAAGAGAGGGAGAGAGAGTAGTAGAGGTTAGATAGAAGATGTAACAGAGACATGCTTGCAGACAGAGTCCTCTCACCCTCCAGATAGTCTATATAGGAGAAAAGGAGGGAGGGGTTGGGAACAGGAAGCAGAAGAGCTACATAGCATAGAGATCGGTTATAGTCCTACCAGGAGAAAGGGAGGGAGGGGTTAGGAACAGGAAGCAGAAGAGACCATCAGGTACAATCAAGTCTCTCTTGTGAAATAGATTTCTAGTGACTGCAGAAATAAGTGCTGAACTCAAGGTAAAAGCAAGTCAGGGTTTACTTATTCCTTTGTTACAATCCTCAACATCCTGGTGTTCTTACCACACAGATGAGCAAACTGTTTGGGATGAGCGTAGGTCAGGAGAGCAGCGAGGGCCTCCTTCCAGTTATCCAAGTCACAGCTCTGCACCATGTCTCCCCAGTTCTGGGTCACCACGGATGAGATCAGCTGAGGACGGTCGATAGTAGACTTAACCATGTTGGATTTATTCATGTTGACTCAGTAAATCAGATTATTTTGCACTGTTGATATAAAATTACTATATTCTGAACGAAACTAACTTTGCTAGCTAGTAATCAAGTCAAACAAATATAATATAAATCAAATAGTCGTGTGGGTAAGTCCCAAATTGGCACCGGTTCAAAAGTTCCCCGTCTTACCATAGAGATGCTGTTCCTCTGCTTGTCCAGGTATGTCCTCCGTCTTACCATAGAGATGCTTGTCCAGGTATGTCCTCGTCTTACCATAGAGATGCTGTTCCTCTGCTCGTCCAGGTATGTCCCCGTCTTACCATAGAGATGCTGTTCCTCTGCTCGTCCAGGTATGTCCTCCGTCTTACCATAGAGATGCTGTTCCTCTGCTCGTCCAGGTATGTCCTCCGTCTTACCATAGAGATGCTGTTCCTCTGCTCGTCCAGGTATGTCCCCCGTCTTACCATAGAGATGCTGTTCCTCTGCTCGTCCAGGTATGTCCTCCGTCTTACCATAGAGATGCTCGTCCAGGTATATCCCCGTCTTACCATAGAGATGCTGTTCCTCTGCTCGTCCAGGTATGTCCCCCGTCTTACCATAGAGATGCTGTTCCTCTGCTCGTCCAGGTATGTCCCCCGTCTTACCATAGAGATGCTGTTCCTCTGCTTGTCCAGGTATGTCCTCCGTCTTACCATAGAGATGCTGTTCCTCTGCTCGTCCAGGTATGTCCCCGTCTTACCATAGAGATGCTGTTCCTCTGCTTGTCCAGGTATGTCCCCGTCTTACCATAGAGATGCTCGTCCAGGTATATCCCCGTCTTACCATAGAGATGCTGTTCCTCTGCTCGTCCAGGTATGTCCCCCGTCTTACCATAGAGATGCTGTTCCTCTGCTTGTCCAGGTATGTCCTCCGTCTTACCATAGAGATGCTGTTCCTCTGCTCGTCCAGGTATGTCCCCGTCTTACCATAGAGATGCTGTTCCTCTGCTTGTCCAGGTATGTCCCCGTCTTACCATAGAGATGCTCGTCCAGGTATATCCCCGTCTTACCATAGAGATGCTGTTCCTCTGCTCGTCCAGGTATGTCCTCCGTCTTACCATAGAGATGCTGTTCCTCTGCTTGTCCAGGTATGTCCCCGTCTTACCATAGAGATGCTCGTCCAGGTATATCCCCGTCTTACCATAGAGATGCTGTTCCTCTGCTCGTCCAGGTATGTCCCCGTCTTACCATAGAGATGCTGTTCCTCTGCTCGTCCAGGTATGTCCTCCGTCTTACCATAGAGATGCTGTTCCTCTGCTCGTCCAGGTATGTCCCCCGTCTTACCATAGAGATGCTGTTTCTCTGCTTGTCCAGGTATGTCTGCTGGGTCTTCTGCAGTAGCTCCTGTCCTCCACTGATAGCCAGCAGGATGGCCTCAGCGTATCGCCCGTCGCTCAGACACAGATCCACCGCTCCCTCAAAGTTTCCCACCAGCAGAGCCTGGCTGATCAGACCATCTGCATCTGCCACAACAGAGGCATAAAGCAACTGAATGAGATACGGAGAGTTACAGGCATATAAAGGGCCAGTTACCAGGACAACAGATTCATATTAAGCCTAACGCCGGACTAAAAAGGTTTTACATTGAACGTGTTTTTTGTTATGTGTCCGGGAAACCAGTCCGTACTGTTTAGATTTCACAGGAAGAGAGAGCTGAAGTCACATCCAACTGCTGTGATACTGAACAGAAGACAAGCAGTACCTGCTGAGACAGGGATTTGGAAGCTGATCTTCTCCTTGTCCTGTGGTTGTGGTGGGATCTGACTGAAAAAGTCAGATGGGGAGGATGAACCCGGAGTCTTGGTGGAGTCGACCGCATCCCCAGATTCTTCTGACCTCTGGAAACAAAACGAGGACAACGTACTTTTATGGAAGGTTACTGGTGATAATATAAAAAAGGTGACAGGATTCATGTTGTTATGAAAAAGAGAGCACATATCACTGCTGATACTCGTCACTGCCCTCTAGTGGACGGTGGAAGATATGCAGTCTAGACTAGAATTAGGAGTACTATAAAAGAGAACGGGCTATGTAGAGGTAGTTCCTGGACTGACCTGAGTAGAGAGGAGCTGTATCTTCTCAGCCAGATCGTTGGCATCCACTCCATATCCGTTAGGCTGCACGTTCTTCCCCAAGCAGGTGGATATCTTTCTCTCTAAATCCACTTTGCTGAAACCCAAAAGTCTCAGGAATTTGACCCGGGCTTCATCTTCAAAGTTGACCTGCAAACGTCAGGAGGTGGACAACATTAGGAACCTAAACAACCCTTGCAGAACTTGTGTTCATCATATGTCGGGATTTGGCTCCTGAGTGACGTTCTACCCAAATACATTGTACAGAGAAGCCTACTGTTCATGGAAATGAGTCATCTCCATGGGTGTCCTGTGAGTCCTACTACTGTTCATGGAAATGAGTCATCTCCATGGGTGTCCTGTGAGTCCTACTACTGTTCATGGAAATGAGTCATCTCCATGGGTGTCCTGTGAGTCCTACTACTGTTCATGGAAATGAGTCATCTCCATGGGTGTCCTGTGAGTCCTACTACTGTTCATGGAAATGAGTCATCTCCATGGGTGTTCTGTGAGTCCTACTACTGTTCAGTCTGAAGGACAGACAGGACCACAGACGTCACAGATAACTGGACTTTTTAAAAAACATTTTGGCAATTAAGCAACGTTTCTACTTAACGAGGGTCAGATGAACTCATCGATACCATTTTAGCATGCTAACAGTTCCAGGAGACTTCCAGTCATTGTGCTAACGCTAGTTAGCAATGGCTCCCGAAACTACCTTCAAAACTGCATGCAGAGGCAAAAATGGTATCCATGAGATCATGTGACTCTGGGTGAGTAGAAACAGGGATTAAATGCCAAAATATCACACTGTCTCTATAATATTACATTGTTTGACCCTGGGGTATGTAGAAAAGTTGCTTAATTGCCAAAATCGTCCATTATTCCTTTAAAATGAACCGTTCATGCCACTGTGCAGTGTCATAACACCTACCAGGAGAAACTTCCATATGTCCTGTTCAGAGTCTGTGGGAGCCTTGTGGATCTTGGCCTGGCAGTAGTCTGACAAGGATCCAGATTGCAGAGCAGCCTGCAGCTCCCTGGAACGTAGGAGGAGCTCTGTTTCCGTGGTGACTTGGCTCACAAACACCTGCCTGGGGACAGGGACGGGCTGTGGGCTCTGGGCCGGAGCCTTAGGACTCTCAAAGGTGATCAGCTTCCCACCAAACTACAAGGAGAAGAGGATGGGGGGAAAATGTACTATTACTATGATGCAGTCCGTTATAATACACTGTAAGACTTGTCATAAGCACATATAGTCCCTTTATAAGTAGAGCGTGACCGAAGAGTAACACTTTACGTCATGCCTATGAATACACTTTAACCGTGTGTTTCCACCATAATCCACAGGTTGTCATGCCTAAGAATAGACTTTAACCGTGTGTTTCCACCATAATCCACAGGTTGTCATGCCCAAGTACACACTTTAACCTTGTGATTCCACCATAATCCACAGGTTGTCATGCCCAAGTACACACTTTAACCATGTGTTTCCACCATAATCCACAGGTTGTCATGCCCAAGTACACACTTTAACCGTGTGTTTCCACCATAATCCACAGGTTGTCATGCCCAAGTACACACTTTAACCATGTGTTTCCACCATAATCCACAGGTTGTCATGCCCAAGTACACACTTTAACCATGTGTTTCCACCATAATCCACAGGTTGTCATGCCCAAGTACACACTTTAACCGTGTGTTTCCACCATAATCCACAGGTTATCATGCCCAAGTACACACTTTAACCGTGTGTTTCCACCATAATCCACCCGGTTGTCATGCCCAAGTACACACTTTATCCGTGTGTTTCCACCATAATCCACAGGTTGTCATACCCAAGTACACACTTTAACCATGTGTTTCCACCATAATCCACAGGTTGTCATGCCTAAGAATACACTTTAACCGTGTGTTTACACCATAATCCACAGGTTGTCATGCCTTACTGCTTAAACGTATTGGGGTTCCTCACAATAGGCATTTACTTATGTTATTTACCTTCTAAAATACAAAAGATGGATATAAAAAGCAACAAAAAAAAGTCAAGTGCATTGTACTTACAGCGAATGAGGCTCCTACGGGCCTACGAACCCACTTGGGGGGCTTCTTCAGCGGAGCGACCAGGGTGGTCTGAGGGGTGGCTTGGGGAACTTGCAGAGGGGGCAGCACCTGGCCTGTCCCAAACGGATCCATGGTGTCAAAGGACGAGGAGATCTGTGGCAAAGTACCACACAAAGACTGCATTCCAATCTAAATATTATATAAAAAGGTAAGAGAAATGAGCAGAGGTCTTTAAATGAGGTCTACAACCATACCCTACCATTATAGCAGCAGTAGCAACCACATTCAACACTAGGCTAGACGCCTATGCCAAAATGTTACAACAATCAAATCACATCTATTCCATAAATAGTGCACTACTTTTGGCCCCTGTTCAAAAGTAGTGCACTACACAGGAAAGAGGGAACCTTTGACGTTTTAGCATTTAGCAGACACTCTTATCCAGAGCGACTTCCAGTGGCAACATGGGATTGTGGGTGGTTTCCTTTCGACAGTAAATAGACATGGCCACAGATAGAGCTGTAAGACAGATGGAGGCTCTCTACCTGATCAGCCCTGCTCTGCTGCTGGGCCTCCAGGCTTCCTCCCATCACGCTGTAAACACTGATCCACCCGTCAAACGAGGCCGCCGACAGCAGCGCTGGGTTCCTGGGACACCACTGGATGTCAAAGCACCACTGGTTGGTGGTTGGTAATTCATAGATCACCTAGAGAGACGGGAGAGAGATTGGATCACCACGACATTGTAGAGACAGATCACCTAGACAACAGAGGCATCTGAAGAAACCCTGGGCAGGGAAAGATGGCGGGGGCCTTGTGATGGAGGCCATATACACCACATGACGCGGAGGCCTTAAGAACAGAGCCGAAAAGCAGGTACCTCTCCAGTGTTTGGGTTCCAGCAGAGGATCCTGTTGTCTTTAGCACTACTGAGCAACAGCTCTGGGTCTGCTTGGCTCCACGCTATGGACAGAAGTCCCCTGAGGAGGAAAAACATCAAGCCATCATCACCGACAGTCGAGGCTTTCTCTTTTAACTTCAACTATGAAACACAACAGCCGCCGAGCTAGAAGAACTAATTATACTTTATTAATCCCTAAAAAGGAAATGTGATTGAACCACTTAATACATACACCATTAAAAACACAACAAACGACATAGACAATTAAAGTAGCACATCCCATCCCCAAAAATTATTATGTGGATTACTATTGTTAGATATTACTGCACTGTTGGAGGTAGAAACATGAAGTATTTAGCTGCACCTGCCATAACAGAGACAATATCATCACCATCATACATAACAATTCCATTTAAAGCAATGTGTGGCACAATGTCCCAAAGGCTCACCTTGTGTGGTTCTCCAGAACTTTGAGAGGGGACGTGGCAAAGCGCAGGTCCCACATCTGAATGACTGGCATGCGGTCATCTTCTGAGGCCAGGACCAACTGTGTGGCCACCTCAGGGTGCCAGAGCATCCCTGAACAGTGCATCTACAACACAACACTACATCAGACCAGAACATCCCTGAACAGAGCATCTACAACACTACATCAGACCAGAGCATCCCTGAACAGAGCATCTACAACACAACATCAGACCAGAGCATCCCTGAACAGAGCATCTACAACACTACATCAGACCAGAGCATCCCTGAACAGAGCATCTACAACACAACATCAGACCAGAGCATCCCTGAACAGAGCATCTACAACACAACATCAGACCAGAGCATCCCTGAACAGAGCATCTACAACACTACATCAGACCAGAGCATCCCTGAACAGAGCATCTACAACACTACATCAGACCAGAGCATCCCTGAACAGAGCATCTACAACACAACACAACATCAGACCAGAGCATCCCTGAACAGAGTATCTACAACACAACACTACATCAGACCAGAGCATTCCTGAACAGAGTATCTACAACACAACACTACATCAGACCAGAGCATCCCTGAACAGAGCATCTACAACACACCAGAGCATCCCTGAACAGAGCATCTACAACACTACATCAGACCAGAGCATCCCTGAACAGAGCATCTACAACACAACATCAGACCAGAGCATCTACAACACTACATCAGACCAGAGCATCCCTGAACAGAGCATCTACAACACTACATCAGACCAGAGCATCCCTGAACAGAGCATCTACAACAACATCAGACCAGAGCATCCCTGAACAGAGCATCTACAACACTACATCAGACCAGAGCATCCCTGAACAGAGCATCTACAACACAACATCAGACCAGAGCATCTACAACACAACATCAGACCAGAGCATCCCTGAACAGAGCATCTACAACACTACATCAGACCAGAGCATCCCTGAACAGAGCATCTACAACACAACATCAGACCAGAGCATCTACAACACAACATCAGACCAGAGCATCCCTGAACAGAGCATCTACAACACCACATCAGACCAGAGCATCCCTGAACAGTGCATCTACACCACACCAGATCATCCCTGAATAGTGCATCTACAACACAACATCAGACCAGAGCATCTACAACACAACATCAGACCAGAGCATCCCTGAACAGTGCATCTACAACACCACATCAGACCAGAGCATCTACAACACAACATCAGACCAGAGCATCCCTGAACAGAGCATCTACAACACAACATCAGACCAGAGCATCCCTGAACAGAGCATCTACAACACAACATCAGACCAGAGCATCCCTGAACAGAGCATCTACAACACAACATCAGACCAGAGCATCCCTGAACAGAGTATCTACAACACAACACTACATCAGACCAGAGCATTCCTGAACAGAGTATCTACAACACCACATCAGACCAGAGCATCTACAACACAACATCAGACCAGAGCATCCCTGAACAGAGCATCTACAACACAACAGCCTTTCAACATTTCTACATGCCATGTTGTGTGTTAACTTCTGGTATCCATGTCACACGGTTAACTTCTGACTAGAGTCAGTATGAGAGGGGAGCTAACATGATACAGTCCAGTCTCACAGTGGTTCCTCAGGACAGACTAGTGTACCCACCCGGTTGCTGTGGTCACCAATCTACTGTACCCACCCGGTTGCTGTGGTCACCAATCTACTGTACCCACCCGGTTGCTGTGGTCACCAATCTACTGTACCCACCCGGTTGCTGTGGTCACCAATCTACTGTACCCACCCGGTTGCTGTGGTCACCAATCTACTGTACTCACCCGGTTGCTGTGGTCACCAATCTACTGTACTCACCCGGTTGCTGTGGTCACCAATCTACTGTACCCACCCTGTTGCTGTGGTCACCAATCTACTGTACCCACCCTGTTGCTGTGGTCACCAGACTACTGTACTCACCCGGTTGTTGTGGTCACCAATCTACTGTACCCACCCGGTTGCTGTGGTCACCTATCTACTGTACCCACCCGGTTGCTGTGGTCACCTCTCTACTGTACTCACCCGGTTGCTGTGGTCACCAATCTACTGTACTCACCCGGTTGCTGTGGTCACCAATCTTGATGATGGGCTCGTTCTTCCTCAGGTCCCAGACCACTGCTTTCCCACTGGGGTTTGCAGAGGCCAGGATGTGTTGGACCTGTCTGTTCCACGACACTACACTGATATCTTCAGGAGGCTAGGTGGACGGGGAGAGAAGGAACAGCACTGTTACAAATATAGATATTCCTCCAGGAATTATTGATTGGAGAATGTCACGGCACACATTTTAGAGATTAACAAAAAAGAAAAGTGTTATTACACATCAAAAAGCAAAGCCAAAATTCCCAACACTGCCACACTGTGGAAGAGTATCGCCACAGGCTATTTCTTTGAGACTTCAGTAACATCTTGATAGGGGGAAGTGTTATGTTATTTAACATTCCCACCAGCCCACACATGTTAAAGCCACCACACAACAACCACACACACACACACACACACACACAGGCTTTCACTCTTACCTCACAAAGCTACAAAGAGGGGAAACATGGAGAAAAGGGTTCAAAATTCAATGAAGACTCATTCCAGGGATTTAAATCACCCTGGAATACCCACCATTTTGATTTAGAGAAGAAGTTCAATGGAAACAGAAGAGAACGGGACAAACTTCCCCAGAGACATTTACCTGTGACTTTGTCCCGGGTGTCATTGGATTGCTGAAATTGTTCAGATCCCAGATGTAGATCTCTGAATCGTTTGCCCCTGACGCCAACAGATTACTCTGAGAGAGAGTACATTCAAATGAGAAAACAACACATGAGGGGAATATGACACTGTACAGAACATTGGATTGAACATATCCTTTAAGTGTTCATATTAAAAGCTTCATTTAATGTAATTTAGTAGCTATTTTAAATTGCATGCCAAACTACAAGTGAGAATTGGCTAAAGACTTGACGGGCTGCTACCATTATTACCTGAAAGGGGTTGAAGTCTAGTGCTCTGACAGGCCCAGTGTGTTTGTCAGACTGTCCTATAATTGCCTCTTCCCCTGATGTTACGATGGCTTCTGGGCTATACACCGTTACCGTGCCATTATCACTGCCTCCAATCAGTCTCCCTCCCAAACCGTCTTCTCCTGCTCCAAAGTTTACCCACACCAGACTATGCAGCCTTGGGCACAGATATCAAATCACATTTTATAGGTTGAATCATACGTATTGATACAATAATATATTAACTTGATAACTCGTATAGTATTGGGTTAGCAGCTCATTTTGTTACTTACCTGTTAGAAGTAGGTAGGGACCCCTTGAGTTTCATGTCCAGGGAAGGATCGGCAAAATCCACCTGGAATATTTCCAAGGCGGCAGTGGTGTTGAACGACGCATCCAGCTGCTGAGCTGACGTGCCTGTTGGTCAACACAAACAGACCAAGAAAGAAATCTAATAAATCACAAGAACTCAAGAGTATGTTATTCAGAACTCAAAGTGAAGCCTGTTATCATCAGTTACAGGTTACAGGTCACAGTTGTAAATGAGAACTTGTTCTCAACTTGCCTACCTGGTTATTAAATAAAGTTGAAAAAAAAACAAAAACAAAAAAAAACATCACTCCTGATTTTAGAAGCCTGCTCCCAAATCTGTTTATGCACACTTGCCAAGTTAGGCAAGTTGGCTAGATAGCATAAACATATCTGGGAGGCTACTGGCAAGAATGCCTAAACATCTGTAACTATTTACTGTATAAGTGCATGACAGTCCTGATACACAAAACAGTTCTACCCTACCTAAGGTTAGGTAGAAGAGTTAGAGTTAGTGCAGGACAGGTATGTACAGGCCTGATACAGGTAACATTTGTGCCCTACCTAAAGCCAGGCAGATAGGGTGGTGGGGGGCAGGACTCCATGCTGGATGAGCTGTCCTCTGGATCTCTTTCAGCCTCATCTTCCTCTATTGGGATAGGATGCCTCTATCAAAGTCCTAAATAATGGAAAACAAGCACTTTTAATGACGTTTCAATAGTGGGGTGCATTCAGTTCAGTTCAACGTTTGCTACATTGTGTAGCAATGGTATGCACCAAACGGTGCGCACCATTCTTCAACAGCTTTTGAGGTCTGTTTGCTGCTGTTTGGTGGGTGTACGCTGATCAATATGGGTGTGACACACTGAGATACATCACCAGTGTGACCATTTGTAGCTAATCGCACAATATTGTGCAGCCCACCATACACAATAGCCCTCTGAGCCACCATAATCACACCGTTCTTCTCTTTAGCACCGTTTCCCTTGACTAAAACGTTTAACATAGCCGAAAACATTTCGAAATGTTTTTGGCTATGTTGAACATACCCCTGAAGTTATGACCCCTGGTCATTCATTACGTAAATTCTGTTGCAAAATGTTTTCCTCCAAACTGAAAAAGTTTTGCAACGAAAACGAGAGTTTCTATCGGAAAAATTCAGGTAGGTCTCTCTCAGTTGACTTCTTAAAACCCAAGGTACGCGCATTGCATTGGCCAGTAATGGATGTCATATGGGACTAGGCAACTTCTAAACACTAAGAACCCACCTACAGCTAACTGTCAAACGTTAATCGTTTCTGAATAATCAAAACAAAATATTGTAGGGCGTTACAGTGTGGGTATGGTAAATAACATGAAACATAATTTACTAACGTTAGAAGAATCAATTCCAATCACGTCTCATGAATCAACAACACGAGAAGCGAGCGTACCGTTAGATAGCGTTAGATGGATAGCTGCTGGGTGATGGGAAAACGTTGAGCTAGCTAACATCCATCATTTGGTTAGCTAGTAATACACGTCTGCTAACGGCTTTTCTTCGCCGTAATGTATATGTTCTATAATGTTAGCTAGATAGGTAATGCTAGTTGAGCTATTAGCTATAAACCATCCCTGGTTCAACCAGTTTCTTTAGATAGCTAACGGTAGATAGCTAGGCTAGTTACCGATACGTGTCATTGGCTTCTGCTAGAGCTACTAATGCTAGCTTGACAGCTAAATCATGCAGACGTGTCGTTCAGCTTATAAATCTAGTAAACTAGCTAAAAGCTAGAATAAATATATTCTAACACTATATTATTAGTACCCCCATATCTTCATATAAAAATATAAAATACATACGTCGGAATTGATGATTATCAATCTTTCTAGCTACAAATGATGTAGAAAACCACCGGGCACTCCCAACGTAATCATGGATGTTTATGCTCTTCTACGGTGGCCGACATGGTATCAAATATCACAGCAGTCAGTATCTTGATTTGACCTGTAGCTGTGTTTTGCAATGTTTTCAGTTCAGCAAAGATTGTCTCTACTCTTAACGTACAGTACCTTCAGAAAGTATTCATACCGCTTGATTTAGTCCACATGTTGTGTTTTTTTTTTTTTTTTACACACAATACCCATAATGAAAAGATGTTTTAGACATTTTTACTAATGTATTGAAAATAGAAATATAGATATCTAATTTACATAAGTCTTCACATCCCTGAGTCAATACAAGTCAGAATCACCTTTGGACGTGATTACTGCTGTGAGTCTTTCTGGGTAAATCTGTAAGAGTTTTGCACACCTGTACAATATATGGTAGTGAGAGGAAGCCCGATGGCGGGAAGCGGGATACGATGGAACCAGATGGATTTTAGCCGATATTCTACACATTTTCTTATCGATGAAACGTTTGATCTCAATACAGTTTTCTGTTCCCAAAACTATAATATGTTATGAAAAGAGTGGCCTAAGTTTTGCAGACTTTGCCCTTTGCAAAAGTTAAAAAAAAATTGCGTTGTTTAGAAGCGGCGCAAAGGCGAATTGAGTTATTGCATACGCTCACTTCACAGAGTACGGGTTCCCTAACGGACATAACGCAGATGTGTGCAAGAACACGCCAATAGGATCTCGCTAGCTCATGCTTGGCTCATTTGTTCCCATTGGAAACGAGAGGAGGTGGTCTATCTTGGTTTACTTGTAAAATCTTTGATTCATTGTTGTCTTGGTAAGCAACTCTTTCTTCTTCTTTTTTGAGATTGGGTTGGCGGATAGCATCCAACTTTTAAGGTGCATCACCGCCACCTACTGTACTGCAAAAGGCTGTGAGGCCAGTCACGGCCTTTCTTCTTCTTCTTTTTTGTCTTCTTCTTCTGTGGGGGTTTATCGACGGTTGGCATCCAACATGATGGTGCGTTACCGCCAACTACTGTACTGGAGTGTGGGCCAGAGACGGAGAAACTAAACCCTACCTGCCAGCCCCATTACTCAACAAAAAAAAGATCTAAAATATTTGAGACTATATCTAATGATGTTCTACACAATACACTCTTTAAACTAATTTCCTGTATCCCCTTCTCCCTCATACTAGATCTCAGCCTCTCTTTCCCTCTGATACTGCCCACACTAGCAATATATTCTCCACAGTCTCTGTTTCCTGGCAATAATCACACTTTCCTGTTGGATGCTTTCATCCAACAGGATGCTATCACATTTAAGGTCTTATTCAACCGGCTATATCCCATCCATAATCTTGTAAAAATAGCCTCCTATTTTCTGTCCCTTCCTGCCGACCTCCCCTCTCTGACTTTCCTCTGTACTTGAAATAAATGAAATCACTGTCCATATCAGGCTTTTAGTCTGCTCCTGCCATCTCTGCACCATCACTGTCCATATCAGGCTTTTTGCCTGCTCCTGCCATCTCTGCACCATCACTGTCCATATCAGGCTTTTAGCCTGCTCCTGCCATCTCTGCACCATCACTGTCCATATCAGGCTTTTAACCTGCTCCTGTCATCTCTGCACCATCACTGTCCATATCAGACTTTTAGCCTGCCATCTCTGCACCATCACTGTCCATATCAGGCTTTTAACCTGCCATCTTTGCACTATCACTGTCCATATCAGGCTTTTAACCTGCTCCTGCCATCTCTGCACCATCACTGTCCATATCAGGCTTTTAACCTGCTCCTGCCATCTCTGCACCATCACTGTCCATATCAGGCTTTTAACCTGCCATCTTTGCACCATCACTGTCCATATCAGGCTTTTAACCTGCTCCTGCCATCTCTGCACCATCACTGTCCATATCAGGCTTTTAACCTGCTCCTGCCATCTCTGCACCATCACTGTCCATATCAGGCTTTTAACCTGCCATCTTTGCACCATCACTGTCCATATCAGGCTTTTAACCTGCTCCTGCCATCTCTGCACCATCACTGTCCATATCAGGCTTTTAACCTGCTCCTGCCATCTCTGCACCATCACTGTCCATATCAGGCTTTTTGCCTGCTCCTGCCATCTTTGCACTATCACTGTCCATATCAGGCTTTTAACCTGCTCCTGCCATCTCTGCACCATCACTGTCCATATCAGGCTTTTAACCTGCTCCTGCCATCTCTGCACCATCACTGTCCATATCAGGCTTTTAACCTGCTCCTGCCATCTCTGCACCATCACTGTCCATATCAGGCTTTTAACCTGCTCCTGCCATCTCTGCACCATCACTGTCGATATCAGGCTTTTAACCTGCTCCTGCCATCTCTGCACCATCACTGTCCATATCAGGCTTTTTGCCTGCTCCTGCCATCTCTGCACCATCACTGTCCATATCAGGCTTTTAACCTGCTCCTGCCATCTCTGCACCATCACTGTCCATATCAGGCTTTTAACCTGCTCCTGCCATCTCTGCACCATTACTGTCCATATCAGGCTTTTAACCTGCTCCTGCCATCTCTGCACCATCACTGTCCATATCAGGCTTTTTGCCTGCTCCTGCCATCTCTGCACCATCACTGTCCATATCAGGCTTTTTGCCTGCTCCTGCCATCTCTGCACCATCACTGTCCATATCAGGCTTTTTGCCTTGCTCATTGAAACTACAACATCAACATCCCCACTACTAAGTGCTTGTTTAGCCAGTACATCAACTGCCTCGTCCCCCTCCACCCCCACATGGGCTGGGACCAAGTAAATCTTATCTGTATACCCATCTGTCTAATCCTGCCATGGGTTTGTAGCACCTCATACAGCAGGTCTTGTCTTCTACATGACCTAAAGGACTGAAGGCTCATGAACACTGCACATGAATCAGAGCAAATAGCTACTCTGTCTGGCTTGACTTCCTCCAGCCACTGAAAGGCCAACAGTATGGCCATCAGCTCTGCCGTATATACAGCCAAAATATCTGTAATACGTTTCCTGACTGCCACCCCACATTCCTGCACTACAAATGCTGACCCAGTATGTCCTGTCCTTCCCTGGCTTCCGGATTGGTACCACTAGTGCTCCTTCCAGCTGTCTGGTAGTTTCCCCTATTCCCACACGCTGTTGTACAACATCAATACCTTATCCAGTGCTTCATCACTAAGATGGGCCAACATAACATAGCACATCTCATCTTTCCCAGGTGAAGTTAACCCTGCCTTACTTATTGCCCTTTCTACCTCTGCCATGGTAACTGGTGCATTCAACACATCCTTTACATCCTCCCTCCTATCCAGCACTCTCTTGTTCTCTCTCGCCTCCTCTGACAAATTTACAGAGCTTTGCACTTGGACAAATGCGTTGGCCATCATCTCTGCCTTCTTCTCATCTTTTACTGCCACATCCTTCCCACTCGTCAACACTGGATAATCCCACTCCCTTCTGGGAAATGCCAGCTGTGAAATCCTGGAGATCTAAGAACCTATTAGCAGCTTTCACAATTTCTTCGATATTTTGTTAGTTTGTCATGTACATTTAATCACCTGCTCAATAAACACAACAAAATCCACCTCCTCTACGATTAGTATTTCAGGATCTCTCAATTGACTGACATCCACAGACTGTTGGAGATCATCCTCTGCCATAGCTTCATCATCTCTACCCGCTGCTTCGGCAATTTTCACTGCCTCAGCATAGGACACCTTCTCGACAGCCCTGACCCTTCCTACTTTGACCTCCTTCACCCTAACAGGGCACTCAGGGAACTCTGGAACGTGATTTACATCACAATGGCCACACCGTGCATCCTCAGACTCTATTCCGTTTGCAAACACTTGACAAGTGGCCTTTTTTATATTTATGACATTAAAGTGGCTTTTGTACATCAGATCCCACCACATATCTCCTAAATCCCAGCTTTACATGGGTCGGGAGAACTTCTTCATCAAACATCAATAATACAAAGCCATTTCTCCTTCTTTTCCATTCACAGTGTGGGTTAAGTGACGTGAATCAACTCTTCCTGGCATGTTCATCTTAAACCATGAAGCCTCAATCTCCATCGACACACCAGATGACACCTATTATCAAATCAAATGTTATTGGTCACATTCACATGAGTAGCAGATGTTATTGCGAGTGTTAGCGAAATGCTTATATGGACTTGAAGCGAAGCTGCCATCTCTATCGGCGCCATCTTGCTTATCAGTGCCCTACTCCAATAATCATAGCATTCACACTTTCTGCTTTTGTTCTTTTTACACAAATGAAATCAACAACTCACCACTCCTGGTCACACTGACTGACTCAACTTCTCCCAATGCATCCTTCACCTACTTTGTGACCATAAACGGGTTCCCCCCCCCCAAAAAAAACATCCTTGTTCATGAATCGCACTCGAACAAGGAATGAGGCATTATCATACCAAGGCTTATCTTGATTTACAACTTCAGGCCTTTTAGCTCCATTAGATGTTACAGTATTCCAGTCATTTCCTCTATCTTCACTCGCGCCAACAGAATCAAGCATCACCTCTGCTTCCACTGTTACTCTCCCACCTTCGGTAAGCAACTCCAGTATATATTTGGCCTTGTGTTTTAGTTTATTGTTGACCTTTTATTTACCTAGGCAAGTCAGTTAAAGAACTAATTCTTATTTTACAATGACGGCCTACCCCGGTCAAACCATCCCCTAACCCGGACGAAACTGGGCCAATTATGCACTGCCCTATGGGACTCTGATCACGGCCAGATGTGTGATACAGCCCGGGATCGAACCACTGAGATGCAGTGCCTTAGACTGCTGCGCCACTCGGGAGCTTTTGTTCTCCTGCTGAAAGGTGAATTGGTTTCACAGTGTCTGTTAGAAAGCAGACCACCATGTTCTTCTCTAAGATTTTGCCTGCGCTGACCTCTATTCCATTTATTTTTATCCTAAAAAATGTCCCTAGTCCTTGCCAATGACAAGCGTACCCATAACCAATGTTCCCTCTAAACTGCGCGCGTGGGCGGGCGCCCCAGTCCCGCCATACAGTTTGCGCAGAGAAACACGAGATTGAACTTCACCAGGTCGTTGCTGCAAATGAGAACGTGTTCTCAGTCAACTTACCTGGTAAAATAACGGTAAAATAAATTTTAAAAAACTCAACTTTCCTCAAGTTTTCTCCCTTAGTTAACACTATCAACGTTTCCCTTTACTGTGGGAATTGTCATCGAATCAATACAAAATTAGCCACTTTCAATGCAACATACCGAAACAAAACAAACTAGGCAAGACATTGTGTTGTAGGCAGAACACATCAGTGTAGGATTCTACGTCACTGACAATGTCACGTTCCTGACCTATTTATGTTAGTTGTTATGTGTGTTAGTTGGTCAGGACGTGAGGTTGGGTGGGCATTCTATGTTTTCTGTTTCTGTGTTGGTTTTGGGTTACCTGGTATGGCTCTTAATTAGAGGCAGGTGTTTGGCGTTCCTCTAATTAAGAGTCATATTTAGGTAGGCGTTGTCACAGTGTTCGTTGTGGGTGATTGTCTTCCGTGTCAGTATGTATGTTCGTGCCACACGGGACTGTAGCGTTTGTTTGTTTCGTTTCGATGTCGTCTGTTTCCTGTACGTGAGTTTATGTTTAGTTATGTAAGTTTATGTGCAGGTTTCGTTCTACGTCGTTTTCTTATTTTGTAAGTTAAAGTGTTTGTTTTCGTGTTGCCATCTTCATCGTTGTTATAAATAAAAAGATGGCTTATTTCCCGCAAGCTGCGTTTTGGTCTGAAGATCCTTCTCTCCTCACCTCATCCGAGGATGAGGAGAGCACCAGCCGTTACAGAATCACCCACCACGCTAAGACCAAGCGGCAAGGGAAAAATAAATGGAGTAAGGGACAGGAGAAAAACAAGGATTTCTGGACATGGGAGCAGATAATGAATGGAGAAGGTCCCTGGGCTAAGGCAGGAGAAAATCGCCGTTCTCAGGAAGAGAGGGAGGCAGCTAAAGCCCAGGAGCGGTGGTTTAAGGAGGCAGCAAGGAGACGTGGCTGGAAGCCCGAAAAGCCATGGGAGCAGCTGGAGGCACTGGGGAGTGCAGAGGCTACCGGAGAGAGGAACCGGAGCTATGAGGGAACGCGTCTGGCACGGAAGCCCGAAAAGCCCGTAAGTAATTCCCAAAAATTTCTTGGGGGGGGGGCTAGGAGGTAGTGGGCCAAGGGCAGGTAGGAGACCTGCGCCCACTTCCCAGGCTTACCGTGGAGAGCGGGAGTACGGGCAGGCGCCGTGTTACGCAGTAGAGCGCACGGTGTCTCCTGTACGAGTGCATAGCCCAGTGCGGGTTATTCCACCTCCCCGCACTGGGAGGGCTAGATTGGGTATTGAGCCAGGTGTCATGAGGCCGGCTCAACGCGTCTGGTCTCCAGTGCGTCTCCTCGGGCCGGCATACATGGCACCTGCCTTACGCATGGTTTCTCCGGTTCGCCTACATAGCCCGGTGCGGGTTATTCCACCTCCCCGCACTGGTCGGGCAACCGGGAGTATTCAACCAGGTAAGGTTGGGCAGGCTCAATGCTCAAGAGTGCCAGTACGCCTCCACGGTCCGGTATTTCCGGCACCACCTCCCCGCCCCAGCCTAGTACCTACAGTGTCTACACTACGCACTAGGCTACCAGTGCGTATCCTGAGCCCTGTTCCTCCTCCACGCACTCTCCCTGTAGTGCGTGTATCTAGCCCGGTGCCTCCAGTTCCAGCCCCACGCACTAAGCTACCAGTGCGTCTCCAGAGCCCTGTACAAACTGTATCTTCTCCCCCTACTAATCCTGATGTGCTTGTCCTCAGCCCGGCGTCACCAGTGCCGGTACCACGCATCAGTTATAGAGTGGGCTTTGAGAATACAGTGTGCCCTGTCCCTGCTCCCCGCACTAGTAGGAAGGTGCTTATCCTTAGCCCGGTGCCTCCAGTTCCGGCACCACGCACCAGGTCTACAGTGCACCGTATCCGGCCAGAGCCATCCGTCTCCCCAGCGCCATCTGAGCCATCCGTCTCCCCAGCGCCATCTGAGCCATCCGTCTCCCCAGCGCCATCTGAGCCATCCGTCTCCCCAGCGCCGTCTGAGCCATCCGTCTCCCCAGCGCCGTCTGAGCCATCCGTCTGCCAGGAGCCTGCAACGCCGCCCGTCTGCCATGAGCCTGCAAAGCCGCCCGTCTGCCATGAGCCTACAGAGCCGTCAGCCAGACAGGAGCCGCTAGAGCCGTCAGCCAGACAGGAGCCGCTAGAGCCGTCAGCCAGACAGGAGCCGCTAGAGCCGTCAGCCAGACAGGAGCCGCTAGAGCCGTCAGCCGGACAGGATCTGCCAGAGCCGCCAACCGGACAGGATCTGCCAGAGCCGCCAACCAGACAGGATCTGCCAGAGCCGCCAACCAGACAGGATCTGCCAGAGCCGCCAACCAGACAGGATCTGCCAGAGCCGCCAACCAGACAGGATCTGCCAGAGCCGCCAACCAGACAGGATCTGCCAGAGCCGCCAACCAGACAGGATCTGCCAGAGCCGCCAGCGAGCCATGAGCAGCCAGAGCCGCCAGCGAGCCATGAGCAGCCAGAGCCGTCAGAGCGCCATGAGCAGCCAGAGCCGTCAGAGCGCCATGAGCAGCCAGAGCCGTCAGAGCGCCATGAGCAGCCAGAGCCGTCAGAGCGCCATGAGCAGCCAGAGCCGTCAGCCTGCCATGAGCGTCGAGAGTCGTCAGCCTGCCATGAGCGTCGAGAGCCGTCAGCCTGCCATGAGCGTCGAGAGCCGTCAGCCTGCCATGAGCGTCGAGAGCCGTCAGCCTGCCATGAGCGTCGAGAGCCGTCAGCCTGCCATGAGCGTCGAGAGCCGTCAGCCAGCCATGAGCGTCGAGATTCGTCAGTCAGCCATGAGCTGCCCTTCAGCCTGAAAAGGCTAGATACCCAGAACTGCCCATCAGTCCAGAGCTGTCTCTCTGTCCGGAGCTGCCTTTCAGTCCGGAGTTGCCCCTCTATCCTGATCTCCCTCTCTATCTTCATCTACCTCTATATTCTTATCTATCCCTCTGTCTTGATTTATCTCTCTGTCCCGGTGTTGTCCTTATTAGGTATGTTATTAAGAGGATTTTGTGGGGGAAAAAAGAGGGTGGACATTCTTGGAGGGAGGAAGCTAGGATGGATTATGGTGGGGTGGGAACCGCGCCCGGAGCCTTAGCCACCACCGTGGTTAGATGCCCACCCAGACCCTCCCCTAGACTTTGTGCTGGTGCGTCCGGAGTTCGCACCTTGTGGGGGGGGTAATGTCACGTTCCTGACCTATTTATGTTAGTTGTTATGTGTGTTAGTTGGTCAGGACGTGAGGTTGGGTGGGCATTCTATGTTTTCTGTTTCTGTGTTGGTTTTGGGTTACCTGGTATGGCTCTTAATTAGAGGCAGGTGTTTGGCGTTCCTCTAATTAAGAGTCATATTTAGGTAGGCGTTGTCACAGTGTTCGTTGTGGGTGATTGTCTTCCGTGTCAGTATGTATGTTCGTGCCACACGGGACTGTAGCGTTTGTTTGTTTCGTTTCGTTTCGATGTCGTCTGTTTCCTGTACGTGAGTTTATGTTTAGTTATGTAAGTTTATGTGCAGGTTTCGTTCTACGTCGTTTTCTTATTTTGTAAGTTTGTTAAAGTGTTTGTTTTCGTGTTGCCATCTTCATCGTTGTTATAAATAAAAAGATGGCTTATTTCCCGCAAGCTGCGTTTTGGTCTGAAGATCCTTCTCTCCTCACCTCATCCGAGGATGAGGAGAGCACCAGCCGTTACAGACAAGCACCACTCAGCCCATACTCTACACACAGACCGGTGAGGCCTAACCAATCAGAGCTGCAGTAGGCCTATATGCAAATAGACCATTGCCATATCTGTGCCGTTCACTTTGAACTGGACTGTGTTTACAGCATGAGTGGTCTTGAGTAGATGCGCTTGTTTTGAGATCAAAGCGAGAGCTGCATGTGTGTACATTTGTTTATATCCTTTGCTAGTTAGTGATTTATTAGCTCATTTATAGATCATTTATAGTTAACAATGAGGCAGTGATTGCTCCCTACAAGAGCACAAAACTTGTGCATTTCTAGACATCTTTGAAAAGCCAGTCTGGTAAAGAGCTTTGTTATGTCTTAAAGGGGCAGTGTTGTATTTTGAGGCATGCTTAAATAAGCTAAGTAGCCAATAGGCAGAGAGTAGCATAATTTGTTTGATTCTTTGTAATAATGGAATGAGAATAATAATGCATTTTATTTTGTAAAGTAATTTCTTGCATCAAACACAACATTTTCAGTCACCTCATCTGAAATACAAGTGGATAAACAGGTTAATGTCAAGCCCTGTATATTTTTTCAAAAGTCTGATGGAATGTAGGCCTACATTGGACACCACACATTGGTTGGTACCGTACACAATTATAGAACAGCTATTTCCATGTTAAAATGTTATGGAATGCATTTTCTTCATTGTTTTTGATGGTAGGCCATTCTGGTAGGCCTACATTATGATCAAATAGCCACAGTAGCCTACTTGACCACTGTCTGAAACTGTGACTTAAAGCGGGTACAGCCTCAGTGTTCACAGTAAAACTGTGACTTAAATCGGGTACAGCCTCAGTGTTCACAGTGAAACTGTAACTTAAAGCGGGTACAGCCTCAGTGTTTACAGTAAAACGGTAACTTAAAGCGGGTACAGCCTCAGTGTTCACAGTAAAACGGTAACTTAAAGCAGGTTCAGCCTCAGTGTTCACAGTGAAACTGTAACTTAATGCAGGTACAGCCTCAGTGTTCACAGTAAAACTGTAACTTAAAGCAGGTACAGCCTCAGTGTTCACAGTAAAACTGTAACTTAAAGCGGGTACAGCCTCAGTGTTCACAGTAAAACTGTAACTTAAAGCAGGTTCAGCCTCAGTGTTCACAGTGAAACTGTAACTTAAAGCAGGTACAGCCTCAGTGTTCACAGTAAAACTGTAACTTAAAGCAGTAAAACTGTAATTAAAGCAGGTACAGCCTCAGTGTTCACAGTAAAACTGTAACTTAAAGCGGGTACAGCCTCAGTGTTCACAGTAAAACTGTAACTTAAAGCGGGTACAGCCTCAGTGTTCACAGTAAAACTGTAACTTAAAGCAGGTACAGCCTCAGTGTTCACAGTAAAACTGTAACTTAAAGCAGGTACAGCCTCAGTGTTCACAGTAAAACTGTAACTAAAAGCAGGTACAGCCTCAGTGTTCACAGTAAAACTGTAACTTAAAGTGGGTACAGCCTCAGTGTTCACAGTAAAACTGTAACTTAAAGCGGGTACAGCCTCAGTGTTCACAGTAAACGTGTGCTGGAAGTTACACAAAATGTTCACAACATTCAAGTTTGCGCTCAACAGGCCTGATATTTTTTCAGTGCCGAAATTGCTTTGAGGGAACATTGGCCATAACATAATGCAGCAAAATATGAAGAGTGGTACTGTCACGGTGCTGACTTTTGCCCGTAGCCTGCAGCAAAAGCCTCTATCCCGTCCTCTGGCTAGGCAGAGTACTTTAGGATTTGAGTTACCTCGGTGTAACGAGGGCCTAGCCGTGCGGCCCTACCAACCCTTCTGTTTATTCGTACTGGTCCTTCGCGTGAGTTGGGTTTGTTCCTTCGTTCACGTTGTCACTCCCTTATTTCCCCGGTCTAGTATGGGGCCTTGGATAGATGAGTACTTTATTTTTATAGATTCTTCCTATACTCCCTTACCTTGTGTCTTCCTCTCTTCTATATCAATGCCTAATAACTAATCTTCCGTTAGTAATTATGCTCGTCAGCTAGTAGTCACTTGGAAACTAGTATTGTTATATGTTTGACTTTTCCAAAGATATATTATTGTCCACACAATGAAATATTCTTTAGTGCTATCACTTTAACCTATAACCAGGGTCACTTTCCGTTTAGCGAGAGTGTCAAAGGCGTTTACTCTCCGGATAGTTTCTCTGGCCTAGTTGTCAAAGTTTCAAGCTTTTATTAAGTCACTCTGTTTTTTGTCTTATACACGTTATTACAGCTAAATGGTTATACAGTCCTAATACATCAATAATGCTCAATCAATCCTTAATGCGTTATGCTATGCCAGATACTATTGCAAATACAATCAGCTTAAACACTTCTTATAACTCTTAAACAAAGCAAATAACAATATATTTACCTTAAAACTCTATTCCCTTGGTCCTTCCCGAAACTGGTGTCTATAAGAGTAATATTGGCAGCCTCTGCTGTGTATAATATTTAAATCTCTTATTGTCTCCAAATTTCTTATGGTTACACTTTTCACTGTCTACTGCCTAGATACTGACCCCTTTTTGATGACTCTTGGCTCTCTACGAGGCTTACTTATATCTAGGCTTTTTCAATCCTTTAAACTGAAATTGTCTCTGGTACTCCAAAAGATAGAACTTGTTGCTCTCCAGGAGGTTTCTCTCCTACACAACCGTGTCCTTTTACTCTTTTTAAATGGAGTGGTTTTCCAGGATACAACACAATTTTCAAGATATACCAGTCAATATATTGCTCGTGCCTCAATGTCAAAGTAGTCAATACAAGCAGAGTATAGCGAAGAGTAGTTTACCTTGTCTGATGATTCTCTATGATATCCAAATCATGTAGAGCGAGGATCATGCCCTAGGCACTGACCTCTCCTTCTTTTTATACCTCTCTTAGACACTCAGTTTGGGGGAAGACACTTGGGAGTGCAATCAATTTGTCACATTGTGCCACTACTACTTCTCTTGTAGTTGCCACTACGACTTCTCTTGCAATATACCCAAAGTTTGGTGGGACTCAGTCCAATGTCAAGTCTTTCAGCACTGATGCCCAAAAGTCTTCTTCCGCTGGGGCTTCGGTTTGGTCGAGCGGTTCATACCACGCTCCCTCAGTCTTCATGCTGATTGGTTCTTGTTTTATGTATAGCTCTTTTAGGTCTTGTTCATTTGGCTCCCCCTGCTGGTTGATTTCCGTTGTGGCAGTTCCCTGGCCCGATTTCTAGGGGAGGGGTCTGATCTCTTTTACTTTTCGCTACAGTACTCAGTGATGGATTTGAGAAAAACATAACAGTTTGTATTCAGGACATAAGGTTCATTTATTTGCTGTTTTACTTTAGTGCCTTATTGCAAACAGGATGCATGTTATGGAATATATTTAATCTGTACATTCTGTCCTTCTTTTCCGTCTGTCATAGCTACAATGTTGTAGATCCATCCTGTTTTCTATCACAGTCATTAAACTCTGTTTTAAAGTCACCATTGACCTCATGGTGAAATCCCTGAGTGGTTTCCTTCCTCTCCGGCAACGGCGTAAGGAAGGAGGCCTGTATCTTTGCAGTGACTGGGTGTATTGATACACCTTCCAAAGTGTAATTAATTACTTCTCCATGCTTAAAGGGATATTCAAATGTCTGCTTTTTTAATTTTACCCATCTACCAATAGGTGCCCTTTGCACCTATTGGTAGATGGGTATCTGTTTGAATCTGTGCTTGAAATTCAAATGCTCGACTGATACCTTACAGATAATTGTATGTGTGGGGTACAGAGATGAAATAGTCATTACAAAATCATGTTAACCCCTATTATTGCACACAGAAGGAATCCATGCAACTTATGACTCGTTATGCATAATTCCACTGTGACATTATGGGATATTGCTTGTACGCTCGTGACACAATCTAAATTCAGTCTAACAACGTGGGAAAAGTCAAGGGGTGTGAATACATTCTGAAGTCACTATTTTTATGTTAGTCAAAGAAGTTTAGAAGTTGAAATTGAGCGTAGTAGTGACTGTATGCACTATGAAAGTGACGCAGCATTTAAGGATGTAATCTTATAATTTTTGTAGGCTTTTTGAATGGTCTTCAATGTAGAAAAAATATTTGGCAGAAGTAAATTCATTCACACAAAATATAATTTGATATCCTAAACAGCCTTGTTTTCACATTGTATTTTTAATTGTCAAACCCATCAAAAACATTAAGGGGACAAGACCCAGACGTACGATGACTCCACAGCGCAGCGTTTTACAGTAGTGGGATAGTATCCTTTAAATGATAGTCACCCTAAATTAAATATAACGTAGCCCCATAATGCACTATGATATAAAGGACTTCATTTAAATACACAAACAAGTAATTGACTATTTACCATGTAGCCTAATTAATTAGCCATGTATTTACCATGTCAATTGGCTGTAGGACTATCCACTGATCTCCAGTCCCACTAAGCTCTCTCTCCCTCTGCATCTTTCCTCTGCTGCATTAGTGTGTTTTCTCTCTCTCTGTCTCTCGAGGAAAGGAGAGCCACGGGAAGCAGGCGACGACACGGATAAGTGATATCAAAAAGTTGTACGCAAGCAACCTATTCCAGAGTTGTCTGCACGTTTTAAAGTTTGAAAAGCCATTCAATCTTAAAAAGGATTTAGAAGGAGTAGCTTTCCAAAGAATAAGATATATGTAACGGATGTGAAATGGCTAACTAGTTAGCGGTGGTGCGCGCTAATAGCCTTTCAATCGGTGACGTCACTTGCTCTGAGACCTTGAAGTAGTGGTTCCCCTTGCTCTGCAAAGGCCGCGGCTTTTGTGGAGTGATGTGTAACAATGCTTCGTGGGTGACTGTTGTTGATGTGTGCAGAGGGTCCCTGGTTCGCGCCCGGGTCGGGACGCCATAAAGTTAAACTGTTACATATAGGTCAAAGATCAGGAATGTGACTGAAGTCACACTAAAATCTCTTTATTAGACAGAAATATACACATTTAGAGAAGCAGATATTTAAATGTTAAAATGTTTGACTTCTTCAGGCTGTTTCTCGGGATCCCCTCCTCTCTCTAGGTGCAGGTTGCTGTAAGGATACTGTTTGGGTGCCTGGAATAGAGAACAGTGATGACCTAACAGAGGGTATCAGACAGGATGTACCTGTTCACCTTTCCTACAGAAGAGGACATTTGAAGACCTTTTTTACTTTTTAAAAACAGGTGTTTGGTGAGTGTGTGAGGTGCTCAATGGTCTTCAATAAATACCAGAAAGCTATCATAAGATAGGAAATGAAATGGCAAAATATAGTGGAATATGATAATTGCGCTTCAGTTACCAATGCATGTCTTCACTCTATTGAATTGGTAGCAGGGCAAGGAAACAAATGAGAACACTAACAGCAGTAGCCTCATCTCCGACTCCGTGTACACCCGTCATTAAACTGTATTCAGGGATCAGATCTGTTGCTCCAACTGTAAAATCCAATATTAGTGTCCACGGGACACATATGAGGGGTAGACCCAAAGGCTGTTATTGGATAAGTCCTTTTCAAATCCAGATGTCATAGTAAAAAAGGTCTTGACATACCAAAATGGGAAAGGGTTTAAATACAACAGGAAAGCATATAATTACATTATCTTCTGGTCTGTGACATCTTAGGGGTTACAACAGCGATTACAACGGAGACAAAAGACTGATGCTTTGCTCAATGCAATACTTACCACAGGCTGGTAAGATGGAAACTTCTCTCCAAGGTAGAACATCAGCAGCATGAATCCAAGGAAACCAAACAGATGTTTGCACATGGTGTGCCAGTCCACAGGGCTGGGCGACGTGTCCACCCGATTCCTGATGAACATGTCAAAATCCCAGTGGATCTGGAACGAAAACATGCAACAGGGGCGAGAACCCACTGTAAATGAGTCCGGGGGGGGGGGAAATACATGAGCAAACAATGATTCATAACTCACACACATTCACGCCCTGCCATTTCAAATGTCTACGTACATACATGTACACAATACTTTACAGTAAACAAGTGGCGTACTGTGAACAATATACAGTAGGGCTGTAACGATACCAGTATTGTAATATTTTCCCCATGGCAAAACATTTACACGAAGCAGCGCCAACTCTTTGGTTCTTTTAGAAAACCTGCTTTGTGTCAAAGGTTGTGTGCTATAGCTTGGAAAATAAATACAAAATGTGACTCTGGGTAACATGTCTGTTTCCAACATTAACGCTGTTTTCCTAAATTAGTTAATCCGCTTTGTGTTGTTTTCTTGTCACGATACTAAACAAGTATCGGGATACTGGTATTGTCCCAGACCTAATATATAGTCTTATTAGTCAGTTGTGTAGTCACGATACTTGTAGGTAATGTCTTTTATTTTTAATATTCACTGGAAAAATAAATAAACCAAACATGCAAAGATTTGACTGAGTTACCGTTCATGAGGAAATCTGTCATTGAAATAAATTCATTAGGCCGTGATCTATGGATTTCACATGACTGGGAATACAGATATACATCTGTTGGTCACAAACACCTTTAACGAAAAAAGGTTGGTGTGTGGATCAGAAAACCAGTCAGTATCTGGTGTGACCACAATTTGACTCATGCAGCGCGACACATCTCCTTCGCATAGAGTTGATCAGGCTGTTTATTGTGGCCTATGGAATGTTGTCCCACTCCTCTTCAATGGCTGGGGGAAGTTGCTAGATATTGGCAGGAACTGGAAAACTCTGTCGTACACGTGGATCCAGAGCATCCCAAACATGCTCAATGGGTGACATGTCTTGTGAATATGCAGGCAATGGAAGAACTGGGACATTTTCAGCTTCCAGGAATTGTGTACAGATCCTTGTGACATGGGGCTGTGCATTATCATGCTGAAACATGAGGTGATGGCGGCGGATGAATGGCACGACAATGGACCTCAGGATAACATCACGGTATCTCTGTGCATTCAAAATGGCCATTGATTAAATGCAATTGTGGTCATTATCCGTAGCTTATGCCTGCCTGCCTATACCATAACCACATCACCACCGTGGGGCACTCTGTTCACAACAGAAAACCGCTCGCCCACACAACGCCATACACGCTGTCTGCCATCTGCCCAGGACAGTTGAAACCAATATTCACCCTTGAAGAGCACACCACCCCCTCTTTCCCAGGGGCCATCTGCCCACTGAAGTCAGTTACGACACCAAACTGCAGTCAGGTCAAGACCCTGGTGAGGACAACAAGCACAAAGATGAGCTTCCCTGAGATGGTTTCTGACAGCTTGTGCAGAAATTCTTTGTTTGTGCAAACCCATAGTTTCATCAGCTGTACGGGTGGCTGGTCTCAGACGATTCCGCAGGTGAAGAGGCCGGATGTGGAGGTCCTGGGCTTGCGTGGTTACACGTGGTCTGCGGTTGTGAGCCCGGTTGGAAGTACTGCAAAATTCTCTAAAATGACATTGAAGCGGCTTATGGTAGAGAAATTTACATAACTATGGTGGACATTCCTGCAGTCAGCATACCAACTGCACACTCCCTCAAAAATGGAGACATCTGTGACATTGTGTTGTGTGAAAATACTTTACATTTTGGTGACCTTTTAATGTCCCCAGCACAAGGTGCACCTTTGTAATGATCATGCTGTTTAATCAGCATCTTGCTATGCCGCACCTATCAGGTGGATGGATTATATTGGAAAAGAAGAAATGCTCACTGACAGAGATGTAAACAAATGTATCAGAATTGGAAAGAAATACACTTTTTGTGCATATTAAACATTTCTGTGATATTTTATTTCAGCTAATGAAACCAACATTATATTTTTGTTCAGTGTAAGTATTGTGAGATCTGATACTGTATCTTGACAACCCTATTAGTCAGTCAGTGTGTAGAAATATACCCCACGTCTATCTTACCATCTCTCCCCAGTTCGTCCTCTATCTTACCGTCTCTCCCCAGTTCCTCCTCTATCTTACCGGCTCTCCCCAGTTCCTCCTCTATTTTACCGTCTCTCCCCAGTTCCTCCTCTATTTTACCGTCTCTCCCCAGTTCGCCCTCTATCTTACCGTCTCTCCCCAGTTCGCCCTCTATCTTACCGTCTCTCCCCAGTTCCTCCTCTATCTTACCGTCTCTCCCCAGTTCCTCCTCTATCTTACCGTCTCTCCCCAGTTCCTCCTCTATCTTACCGTCTCTCCCCAGTTCCTCCTCTATCTTACCGTCTCTCCCCAGTTCCTCCTCTATCTTACCGTCTCTCCCCAGTTCCTCCTCTATCTCACCGTCTCTCCCCAGTTCCTCCTCTATCTCACCGTCTCTCCCCAGTTCCTCCTCTATCTCACCGTCTCTCCCCAGTTCCTCCTCTATCTCACCGTCTCTCCCCAGTTCCTCCTCTATCTCACCGTCTCTCCCCAGTTCCTCCTCTATCTCACCGTCTCTCCCCAGTTCCTCCTCTATCTCACCGTCTCTCCCCAGTTCGCCCTCTATCTCACCGTCTCTCCCCAGTTCGCCCTCTATCTTACCGTCTCTCCCCAGTTCCTCCTCTATTTTACCGTCTCTCCCCAGTTCCTCCTCTATCTTACCGTCTCTCCCCAGTTCCTCCTCTATTTTACCGTCTCTCCCCAGTTCCTCCTCTATCTCACCGTCTCTCCCCAGTTCCTCCTCTATCTCACCGTCTCTCCCCAGTTCCTCCTCTATTTTACCGTCTCTCCCCAGTTCCTTCTCTATCTCACCGTCTCTCCCCAGTTCCTTCTCTATCTCACCGTCTCTCCCCAGTTCCTCCTCTATCTCACCGTCTCTCCCCAGTTCCTCCTCTATCTTACCGTCTCTCCCCAGTTCCTCCTCTATTTTACCGTCTCTCCCCAGTTCCTCCTCTATCTCACCGTCTCTCCCCAGTTCCTCCTCTATCTTACCGGCTCTCCCCAGTTCCTCCTCTATTTTACCGTCTCTCCCCAGTTCCTTCTCTATCTTACCGTCTCTCCCCAGTTCCTTCTCTATCTTACCGTCTCTCCCCAGTTCCTCCTCTATTTTACCGTCTCTCCCCAGTTCCTCCTCTATTTTACCGTCTCTCCCCAGTTCCTCCTCTATCTTACCGTCTCTCCCCAGTTCCTCCTCTATCTTACCGTCTCTCCCCAGTTCCTCCTCTATCTTACCGTCTCTCCCCAGTTCCTCCTCTATTTTACCGTCTCTCCCCAGTTCCTCCTCTATCTTACCGTCTCTCCCCAGTTCCTCCTCTATCTCACCGTCTCTCCCCAGTTCGTCCTCTATCTCACCGTCTCTCCCCAGTTCCTCCTCTATCTCACCGTCTCTCCCCAGTTCCTCCTCTATCTTACCGTCTCTCCCCA
The DNA here is from genome assembly GCF_029448725.1 of Salvelinus fontinalis. Taxonomy (NCBI): domain Eukaryota; kingdom Metazoa; phylum Chordata; class Actinopteri; order Salmoniformes; family Salmonidae; genus Salvelinus; species Salvelinus fontinalis. Next base: position 95,533,221 of record NC_074665.1, on the reverse strand, counting down.
GTTCCTCCTCTATCTTACCGTCTCTCCCCAGTTCCTCCTCTATCTCACCGGCTCTCCCCAGTTCCTCCTCTATTTTACCGTCTCTCCCCAGTTCCTCCTCTATTTTACCGTCTCTCCCCAGTTCCTCCTCTATCTTACCGTCTCTCCCCAGTTCCTCCTCTATCTTACCGTCTCTCCCCAGTTCCTCCTCTATTTTACCGTCTCTCCCCAGTTCCTCCTCTATCTCACCGTCTCTCCCCAGTTCCTCCTCTATCTCACCGTCTCTCCCCAGTTCCTCCTCTATCTCACCGTCTCTCCCCAGTTCGTCCTCTATCTTACCGTCTCTCCCCAGTTCGTCCTCTATCTTACCGTCTCTCCCCAGTTCGTCCTCTATCTTACCGTCTCTCCCCAGTTCCTCCTCTATCTTACCGTCTCTCCCCAGTTCCTCCTCTATCTTACCGTCTCTCCCCAGTTCCTCCTCTATTTTACCGTCTCTCCCCAGTTCGTCCTCTATCTTACCGTCTCTCCCCAGTTCGTCCTCTATCTTACCGTCTCTCCCCAGTTCCTCCTCTATTTTACCGTCTCTCCCCAGTTCCTCCTCTATCTTACCGTCTCTCCCCAGTTCCTCCTCTATCTCACCGTCTCTCCCCAGTTCCTCCTCTATCTTACCGTCTCTCCCCAGTTCCTCCTCTATCTTACCGTCTCTCCCCAGTTCCTCCTCTATTTTACCGTCTCTCCCCAGTTCCTCCTCTATCTTACCGTCTCTCCCCAGTTCCTCCTCTATCTTACCGTCTCTCCCCAGTTCCTCCTCAGGTCTGGATGGTCCCAGGAATACCAGGGGTCTCTCTCATGCTGGGATCTGTCTGGCAATTGTGGGTAGTCTCCATACCTACAGAAACACAACAGGAAACAAAGTGTGTGGGTGAATTACGTTAGGTAATGCACAAATCCTGAAACGTTCAACTCCCATTGCGGTCCAATATTTGCTCTCATACCCTATATATAGTGCATCCCATAGGGCTCTGGTCAAAACTAGTGCACTATGTAGGGAATTGTATACCGTTTGGGATGCAGAGCCTCAGTCATTTCAGTGAGTCCAACCCACAGGTTGAATTACCAAATCAATTTGCTAGTTGTCTGGTAAAGGAACATAGCTCCTGCTGTAATGGGGTGGTGTATAGATGACAGGAAAACAATGGCATGTGTGTCCTTCCTTATCCATGGTACCCCGCTTCCTTACCCCTCGCCATTATCCGGGGTTGGTTCATAATCCTCCACCCTCATGTTGTACTTCCTTATCCCATGGTACCCCGCGTCCTTACCCCTCGCCATTATCCGGGATTGGTTCATAATCCTCCACCCTCATGTTGTACTTCTTTGCTGCAGCTGCTCTCTCCTCGGGCGTCTTGGGGTATGGCCCTGGCAGCATGCCCTTGGAAGGTCCAGAGGCTATACAACATTAAAAGAAGTCAATACAGCACCATTTATCCCCATGATCAACCGGAGAGTGTGATTGTAGGCTAACTAGCCGTTTGAGAGTAACGTTAGGAATTGCTTAAAAATATATATATCACAGTCGTGGCCAAAGGTTTTGAGAATGACACAAATATTAATTTTCACAAAGTTTGCTGCTTCAGTGTCTTTAGATATTTTTGTCAGATGTTACTATGGAATACTGAAGTATAATTACAAGCATTTCATAAGTGTCAAAGGCTTTTATTGACAATTACATGAAGTTGATGCAAAGAGTGAATATTTGCAGTGTTGACCCTTCTTTTTCAAGACCTCTGCAATCCGCCCTGACATGCTGTCAATTAACTTCTGGGCCACATCCTGACTGATGGCAGCCTATTCTTGCATAATCAATGCTTGGAGTTTGTCAGAATTTGTGGGTTTTTGTTTGTCCACCCGCCTCTTGAGGATTGACCACAAGTTCTCAATGGGATTAAGGTCTGGGGAGTTTCCTGGCCATGGACCCAAAATATCGATGTTTTGTTCCCCGAGCCACTTAGTTATCACTTTTGCCTTATGGCAAGGTGCTCCATCATGCTGGAAAAGGCATTGTCCGTCACCAAACTGTTCCTGGATGGTTGGGAGAAGTTGCTCTCGGAGGATGTGTTGATACCACTCTTTATTCATGGCTGTGTTCTTAGGCCAAATTGTGAGTGAGCCCACTCCCTTGGCTGAGAAGCAACCCCACACATGAATGGTCTCAGGATGCTTTACTGTTGGCATGACACAGGACTGATGGTAGCGCTCACCTCGTCTTCTCCGGACAAGCTTTTTTTCCGGATGCCCCAAACAATCGGAAAGGGGATTAATCAGAGAAAATGACTTTACCCCAGTCCTCAGCAGTTCAATCTCTGTACCTTTTGCAGAATATCAGTCTGTCCCTGATGTTTATCCTGGAGAGAAGCGGCTTCTTTGCTGCTCTTCTTGACACCAGGCCATCCTCCAAAAGTCTTCACCTCACTTCGCGTGCAGATGCACTCACACCTGCCTGCTGCCATTCCAGAGCAAGCTCTGTACTGGTGGTGCCCCGATCCCGCAGCTGAATCATTTTTAGGAGACGGTCCTGGCGCTTGCTGGACTTTTTTGGGCGCCCTGAAGCCTTCTTCACAACAATGGAAACGCTCTACTTGAAGTTCTTGATGATCCGATAAATGGTTGATTTAGGTGCAATCTTACTGGCAGCAATATCCTTGCCTGTGAAGCCCTTTTTGTGCAAAGCAATGATGACAGCACGTGTTTCCTAGTGTAACGGATGTGAAATGGCTAGCTAGTTAGCGGGTACGCGCTACTAGCGTTTCAATGAGTTACGTCACTTGCTCTGAAACCTAGAAGTAGTGTTGCCGTGGCCTTTGTGGAGCGATGGGTAACGACGCTTCGTGGGTGTCAGTTGTTGATGTGTGCAGAGGGTCCCTGGTTCGCGCCCGAGGTCGGGGCGAGGGGACGTACTAAAGTTATACTGTTACATTGATGCTGTTGACCCTGGTTGCTGTGGAAAAGGAGGTTGAAAGGGGGGTGAGTGTAACAGATGTGAAATGGCTAGCTAGTTAGCGGGTACGCGCTACTAGCGTTTCAATCAGTTACGTCACTTGCTCTGAAACCTAGAAGTAGTGTTGCCGTGGCCTTTGTGGAGCGATGGGTAACGACGCTTCGTGGATGTCAGTTGTTGATGTGTGCAGAGGGTCCCTGGTTCGCGTCGGGGCGAGGGGATGTACTAAAGTTATACTGTTACACTTGGTAACCATGTTTGACAGGAAGAACAATGCTTCCAAGGAAGAACAATGCTTCCAAGCACCATCCTCCTTTTGAAGCTTCCAGTCTGTTATTCGAACTCAATCAGCATGACAGAGTGATCTCCAGCCTTGTCCTCGTCAACACTCACACCTGTGTTAACGAGAGAATCACTGACATGATGTCAGCGGGTCCTTTTGTGGCAGGGCTGAAATGCAGAGGAAATGTTTTTTGGGGGATTCAGTTCATTTGCATGGTAAAGAGGGACTTTGCAATTAATTGCAATTCATCTGATCACTCTTCATAACATTCTGGAGTATATGCAAATTGCCATCATACAAACTGAGGCAGCAGACTTGGTGAAAATGTATATTTGTGTCATTCTCAAAACTTTTGGCCACGACAGATATATATATATATATATATATAGATATCTCTCTCGCGCACGCACGCACACACGCACACGCGCACACACACACACACACACACACACACACACACACACACACACACACACACACACGTTATCCAAAGACAGTAACGTTGGCTGGCCAGGTAGCCGGGTATGAGATCAAGCTTAATATTTGATCGTAGACAGCTAACTACATACTACTGAATGACGCTTTTACTAACGTTAGTAAACCACTGAACGAGATGAGGCTCTGTTGTAGGCTAGCTCAAGGTTAGCGACACTTTGCCTAGCATGTTCTAACTTCCATTCCAACTTGATGCAGGCATTTTACATTTGTACAACGATATCGCAAAAACCATAACGATCCATGAACCAACCTGCTCTGACTTGAGAGAAAAGCGCCGAGAAGCCTGGCTGTTTCCCCTTGGAAAGAGCTCGAGCCCAATTTCTGAAACCCACGGCAGCCATGTTCAATTGTTGCGGTGACATTGAACGGTGAAATACGCATGCGTCCGGTGATAACTACGGGAAATCCAATGTTTGTTTTTTCTCATTTTTTCTCGTCGACTCTTCTTCTTCTTTGGGATTTGGTTGGTGGATTGCATCCAACTTGAAGTTGCATACACTGCCATCTATTGTACTGGAGTGTGAAGCCAGTCACAGCCTACCTACACGACGGGCGTCACAAACACCAGGAATCTTCAACCGCTCTATCTCCACACTTAACGCTACCCCAGAAATCACTCCTTTCAATGGTGTCCTGTTCCTAAGAGCAAATCAAGAAACAGATCTTGACTCAAGTTGCGTGACACGGAGCGTCTGCTCCCTCTGATCAGAAGAAACACAAAAATATCACAAGTCCACTACTAGTTTATTTCATCCTTTCTCACCCACCCTGAAAATACAAATGGATCCGCCAAAAGGCAAGCGTCCACTTTCTCCAAAAATGTGACTCCTACTGGACCAGATTCTTCTTTATTCAAAGTCGGCGGTCCTCACCATACTGCATCCTCACTCTCAGGTTCCATCTCTGAGCTACTGGAGGACGGATCCCTACTGGAGGACGTATCCCTACTGGAGGACATATCCGTATCCCTTTTACACATGATGCCAAGCTCCATCACCACACCACCTGCCACCACAGTTAATTCAACCTCACTCTCGTCACGTTCAATTTCCTTCTGTAGCTTTTCCAAAGGTTCTGTGAAATCCTCCATTCTATATTCACTCAAAACATATTTCACTTTTCTTTCTTGTCTGCCATCTTACCACCTTAAAAAAGGGAGTATTCTTTCAGAATAGCAGTCTCTTTGATCAGAAAAACGTCAAAGTATAGAAACGTCAAACATAAAACAATCCAAATAGTGAATTGTATTTTATCCTCAAACATCCACAGTGCTCAGTTAAATTGTGTATATTCTTTGGATATTGTATATCCTTCCATACAAGTAGGTTTGAGTTTCTATGCAGCTGGAGACTTGGGTTTCTCCTACTGTAGCCTACAAATGTTGTTTTAACAATGTTAAACAATTAAATGGACAACACATTTTAAGATTTCAGCCAAAAGATTTATTCACTTCCTCTGTTTTGCAACAATAACAAAAGGGAGTAATTAGTTATATTGAGACCATAGTGATAGGCCTACTGATCACCAACAGGGGCTGGAGGGATCTGATATTCTGAGTGAATGCACTGAAACTCAGAGTCCTTCTCCCTTCCTCATCAGATCCAGCTCAGCTGCATTTAGTCTGCATTTACTGAGGGATCGTCACTCTGCCTCTGCTGGTGAAGGACCCACTTTCTTGACAACCATAAAGGGAACAGATGACTCCATTTATAGTAGGCCTGCGATGTCTTTCTCCACGTTCTCAGTAGGGCCATGAAGTTCATAACTGGGGAAAAGGAGAGGCTATTATAGAATAGGACATTAAGTATTTTCAAATCTTATTTGTAAATGAATGAATGAATTATATGAATGAATGCATGAATGATTGATACATTTTATATATATATATATATATATATATATATATATATATATATATATATATATATATACACACACTGTCAAGTCATTTTTCATTCATGTGTTTAACTTACCGCCTGAAAGGCGCCCCATCAGAATCGATTAGAAACTTCTCAAAGTTCCAGCGAATGTCATTGACTTTGATGGGTGACCAGTAGAGCCTCTTTATATCTCCTATGACAGGGTTCACATAGGGCAAAGACTCCTGTTGTACAAGACATGAACAAATGCTATTAGTGAGGTCTAATGTCCATAAGGTATTCAACTTGCCCCCAGAGTGCAGTACATAATAGTGCATGAGGACATGTCAAATATACTACCTTGAGATAGGCGAAAAGAGGTTCTTCGTTCAACCCGTTGACCTCGATCTTGCCAAACACAGGGAACTTGGGGACAAACCCCCCACCTGGCCTTACATACTTGAGAAGGTTGAGGGTTTCATGATTTACCTCTGAAGAAACAACAACCAATGTAACAGACCAGTGAGCTTATTAGTTCTGAAACAGAGGCATTCATAAAACAGACTGGTCTCTTCATCACGCATGACTAACAAGCAGACTATTTAACTTGGCAAGTCAGTGAAGAACAAATTCTTATTTACAATGACGGCCTACCCCTAACCCGGACGACAATGGGCCAATTGTTCGCCGCCCTATGGGACTCCCAATCACGGCTGGTTGTGATACAGCCTGGAATTGAACCAGGGTCTGTAGTGAGATGCAGTGCTTTAGACCGCTGCGCCACTCGGGAGCCCACACATGAGCGCTTTGATACTTAGCATTACTCCTAGAGACAAAGTAGGCCTATAAATTACAACAGATAAAAAACCTTTATTGTTATTTCAAAAAGACTCTCTTACCAGGTGCCTGAAGACCAAACTGATTGCAGGAGAATCCCAGGACAGTGAAGTTGTGGTCACCAAACATTTCCATGAGTGCATTCATTCTGTGGTACTGTTAGATGACACATACAATTAGAACACCACCTAAACATTCCACCTTGGGCTGACTGTAGAATATCTCTAATACTACAACACAATCAAAAGTTCGGCCAATGGCAGCTGACCAGCATGAGGCTTTTAGCCTGTATAGGCTAGCACCATGAATCATCGTTAGCCTACCTCCTCTATTGTTGACCCTCAGAAGGTGGCCAGGTTGACAATGAGGAGCACCTTGCCCCTGTAGATACTGAGAGGAACGCTCTGACCGTCCAAGGTCTCAGCGCTGAAATCATAGATTGATTTAACGCACGCCATTAGAGGTTATACTTCTTCTTTAGCTTGTAGCCTATATCCAGAGCAGAGCAGTCAGTCAGCGGTGGGTATTCACCTAGCCACCCTGTTGGTCCTCCTCATTCAGAGAACCATAACTATAGGCTCAGCAATTGTTCAGCATGGTTGACTCCATTGTGTCACTGCATGCTAAGAGATGAATTGACTGGATGGTTATTTGTTCAGCAGTTTGCATGGGTATGCAGATCATGTTAGTGACAGTTAGTCATCGGTTATCTCTCATTATTCACTTGACAGGTATGTAAAAAAAATCTATGCATATATTGGAAATACTGTAGAACCATAGTAAACTAATATTGGTGCTGTTCCTGGGGTCACTATAGGACATGTGATCTATTTTACAATAAAAAGAAAGTACTATATCGTCAGATTATTGATTATTTTTTACATGGTAGAGAATTAAGAATGATCAACATAGCCAAAGCTTAGATGGAATTTAATATTTAATTAATTGAGCCTGTTGGTTATTGCTGTGTCAAAGCTTGGCCTATACCTTTTGTTTGCCATACATAATACATTGCATTTGTAGAACACTTTCCATTTTTCTGACATGAATCAAAGCTCTTCACATTGTGAGCAACCATTGGATAATAAAAATTATTCCCTCTGATAAAGAACTGATCAAGTCATTCCTACAGTTGCCAATATGACAAAAGAAAAGCAATGCTTTTCCTTATTTGGAGCGGTTACAGCAAATATATTATTCCTCTCGTGTTACAGACATTGACCGGGGGTGCGTATCGGTAAAATCCACAGGCGTCGAATGTCACCTGGATCCTAACGCGCGGTCGTATATTTTTACCAAAACATCGCACATACTTGTCAAAGACCATCAATAATTACTCCAATGTATTATTTTTCTCAGCTTTATTTCTCCCAAAACAAACACATTTACTGAGATATAGATTCCCTATTCCTACGCAGAGAGGTTGACTCTGCGTTCTGGAACGTACCCAGTGTACGAACCCGGAAGTTTGGGAAAACAGCCATAAAAGCTGTCGTTGAGCCAGAAAGCTTCAACCAAGGCTCATAAAATAGCTACATGTACAACGACAGTTTGTTGGCTATCTCGCATATTTCTGCTGATTCAAAATGGATGCGGAAACAGAGTGTTGCAAGTATGTATTTTGTAAGCACACATGTATTTTTGTTTTAACGTTACAAAAAAAACGTCAGCAGAACTAGCTAGCTAACCGTTAGTTACCTATTCTTACTACTGTAGCTTGCTGCGGCAGTTGGAGAATGCATGTCCTGCGCTGTCTTGCAGAATCATCACATTATGCTTTACGGTTGAGCTAGCTAGCTATCAATCTTTGTAGAGCTAGTTCGAACGCGAGGCAGACGTTGATGTGTGACTGTGCTAAATTTGTCCATTAATAACTTGTTGATCAAGTTTGAAATGTCTGTTGGCAGATGTCACCTTTTGGATTTGCCCTGGGAGGATGTGTTGGTAACACACATCTTCTGTTACCTGCCATTACGCCAGCTGGTGCGGCTACAGAGAGTGAGCAAGCAGTTCTATGCCCTCATCCAGGTGTACCTGGCCAACTGTCGCACCTTTGACCTCACACAGGTAGGCCACACATGATCCATTCTATTTATTTCAGGATTTCCTTACAGTTTCTTGTACTTAAATGCTCAAACTGGGTATTAGGCTAAATAGTGTAAGATCACACTCCTGTAATGTTCACAGATAGGGCATAGCCTTCCCAAGGAGGCATTCTGCAACATACTAAGCGACAACAAAGTCCTACAGAACCTGTCCGTCCAGAACTGCTCCGATTGGGTGACAGACACGGAGCTGCTGCCTGTGATTGGCCAGAACCAGCACCTGCTGAGAGTAGACATGAGGGGGTGTGACCGGCTGACCCGTCACTCCTTAGTAGCCGTGTCGTTGAGCTGCACACACCTGCAGCACCTGGGCCTGGCCCACTGTGAATGGGTGGACAGCCTGTCCATACGCAGCCTGGCTGACCACTGTGGGGGCCTGAGGTCCATCGACCTGACCGCCTGCCGCCAGCTCAAAGACGAGGCCATCTGCTATTTATCCAAGAAGTGTCTGAAGATGAGGTCGCTGTCTGTGGCGGTCAACGCCAACATTACAGACGTGTCTGTGGAGGAAGTGGCCAAGAACTGCAGGGAGCTGGAACAGCTGGACCTGACAGGCTGCCTGAGGGTTAGGAACGACTCCATCAGGTATTGTTGTTTTGATACACTGACTGCTCAAATCATTGGTATCCTCTCTCTCTCTGTGTGTTTGTTTGTTTGTATTTTGCTAATATGCGTTAGCTATATACTAGTCAGGATTATATACTATTTAGGTTCTAGTCAGGTTCATTTACTTAGTCAGGCTCGTATACTAGTCAGGTCTGTATACGAGTCAGGTTAATATACTATTTAGGTTCTAGTCAGGTTCTTATACTAGTCAGGTTCTTATACTAGTCAGGTTCTAGTCAGGTTCATATACTTAGTCAGGTTCATATACTAGTCGGGTTCTAGTCATGTTCCACCTGTATGTCTCGCTCTGGGCTGACATTTTACAGTGACATTTGTCGTGTCTCTAGTATAATTAAATGAGATGACAGGCTATTTTATCAAATCGATTACCTAACGTTTGATGAATAAACTCTTAAAGGTCTGAAGATCTTTTATATCAATAGCAGTCAATTATTAATCGTTACCTTATTCAGTCTCATCTCAACATCATAAAATTCTTGGTTATCTTCACGAACCCTGGCTAACAAGTTGAATCAGCAATACAGTAATTGGCTAAATTATTTATTTACTAAATACCTAAATAATCACACAGAATTACATAGGATGGATCATACGTCGATTACTAATCATGTCATAAAAGAAAAAGTCCCTAGTGGACGAAACCGATATGACGGCTGGTTACACAAAGAAAGGGGCTTGGGTTTGAATGAAAGAGCGGGATCTGGTCTCATGTACATTTCGTTATGTAGAGTGAATATTCAACCATTCTCAACCACAGCTCACGCTGGGGTTTGCTTAGTCTCATGTGAATTGTGTCACGGGGGCTTTATACTGGGGAAGAGAAGGGCATGTTTCATCCCTCTCCATCCAACCAATGTCTGTTCAGTTGGGCGTGGCCACCGAGTGAGCATAAAATGACTTATGAAAACAATTCTCTCATTTAGAAAGATAAAATTACATTTAATATTTTCACAAATAGTTTCATATTTAAACATTTAAATTGCATAACAATTCCATGTGAATCTGATGACTAGAATGTGTAGACTTTTCAAGATATAATTTATGCCGTCCTATCATCAGTAATAATGTCTCAGAAGACAACTGATCTGACATCATATTCTTTAAGTAACAACGGACATTTTCAACTAGTTGGATTACAGAAATATTGTTCCATTCCCCAACCTTTTGATGTTACCATGCTATCTCTGTTACAGAAAGGCTTCCCAAGAGTCTATTCTGTAGAGTAGTGAGAGAGAAAAGGGGAAAAGGTATTTATGGTGGGGGGTCATAAACCTCACCCAACAGGGTAACGTCATGACACATGTTTTAGATCTGAAATGGCACACCTGTAAGAACCCTCTTCGTGCTGTGTCCAGGACGGTTGCAGAGTATGTCCTGCTCCAGCTTGCTTTGGATGAAGGGGAGACTGGCACTCCTACTTTGATATTCACTGGTTAACCTGTCCTTACACCTTTTGGTCCTGCTGTGTGTGTATGTGCGTGCGTGCAGGACTGTTGCAGAGTATTGCCCCAAGCTGCAGTCTCTGAAGGTGAACCACTGTCACAACGTGACTGAGTCCAGCCTGGACCCCCTGCGGAAGAGGAACGTTGAGATTGACGTGGCGCCACCACTACAGAGGGCCCTTGTGCTGCTGCAGGTATGAGGGCGAAGGACACACTCATGTACAATTATTACTGTCATTAATAACACAACAATTAGTGTATTTGAATAATCACATATCACCCCCCCAGTTTTAACACTTAAGAACATCCGGCGTCCTATACATTTAATGTGAAGGGCTGAACACACAGCGTCTTGTATTGTTTCACTGAGGCATTGATGGAAGCAATTGTACTGTAAGGACCATACAAAACAAAATGTCCATCTGAAAGGATTTGAAGTATCATCTATAATGTATTGTTGTTCTCTGTCTATTTCCCTGGTGATACTGCAGGATGTGGTGGGGTTCGCTCCCTTCATCAACCTCCAGATCTAGGCTAAAGTACATCTGTATTACTCATCCAACCAATTGGAAACAGGTAGGCTAGCTAGGCTAAATGACATCTGTATTACTCATCCAACCAACTGGAAACAGGTAGGCTAGCTAGGCTAAATGACATCTGTATTACTCATCCAACCAACTGGAAACAGGTAGGCTAGCTAGGCTAAATGACATCTGTATTACTCATCCAACCAACTGGAAACAGGTAGGCTAGCTAGGCTAAATGACATCTGTATTACTCATCCAACCAACTGGAAACAGGTAGGCTAGCTAGGCTAAATGACATCTGTATTACTCATCCAACCAATTGGAAACAGGTAGGCTAGCTAGGCTAAAGGAACATCTGTATTACTCATCAACCAACTGGAAACAGGTAGGCTAGCTAGGCTAAAGGAACATCTGTATTACTCATCCAACCAACTGAAAACAGGTAGGCTAGCTCGCTAGCTGACGCTTCTCAAAATCAGCTAAATATTTGAATCTTTTTGCTCTAAATACCTGTTTAGGTGTGTAATCCTATGTATTCATGCAGTATCAATGTTATGTAACTACAAATCTCCTGAAGTGTGCACTTGTTCACCACTCCCCATATAAAGTATTGGATAGGTGAAGGTACGGGCTAGACAGTTTCCACAATGTTTATTATACCAGTAATTACCAGTAAATGCAGTGCATACTTAGGGACAAAGGACAGAATATTGGACTCTAATGTTCTGCAGTCTATGTAACCAGCGGTATTGTTTTTTTGCAGGTTTTCCTCCACGAGGAGAATGACCTGTTTCAATTGAAACACACCCTGTGTGCTGGGACGTCACTTAAGCAATTCAAGGACAAACAAAAACGGATGTATATGGGAAATATATTGTAGAACTTGTCTCTTATTTATTACAGTGATGTTGCAGATTATAATTATGCACTTAGGAAAAGACTGAAGGAAGCCATGCACTTTTCAGTAACGCCGTCATGAGTCCAAAAGATTCCTGCAGTATTTATTTGTATTTCATCACACCCTAACAACACTTTAGATGTTCTTGTGATCTATAGCTTTAGAAAAGGACCATTCCAACCAAAGGAGAAGACGTAACTATAAGAGCATATTGTTGAGTTTTTGTGTGTTTATTGACATGTTACTCTGCTAAATGTATGATACATACACCTCTAAATGTTCCATTCAGATTAGCTAGGTGAACTTTTTATATTAGGTAAATAAACGTTTTATATTGTGTGTTTGCATTGACCTTTTTTTTTAAATTTAAATTTAATTTTTTTTATCCCATTTTCTCCCCAATTTTCGTGGTATCCAATCGCTAGTAATTACTACCTTGTCTCATCGCTACAACTTCCGTACGGGCTCGGGAGAGACGAAGGTCGAAAGCCATGCGTCCTCCGAAGCACAACCCAACCAGCCGCTCTACTTCTTAACACAGCGTGCCTCCAACCCGGAAGCCAGCCGCACCAATGTGTCGGAGGAAACACCGTGTACCTGGCCCCCTTGGCTGGCGCGCACTGCGCCCGGCCCGCCACAGGAGTCACTGGAGCGCGATGAGACAAGGATATCCCTACCGGCCAAACCCTCCCTACCCCGGACGACGCTATGCCAATTGTGCGTCGCCCCACGGACCTCCTGGTCGCGGCCGGCTGCGACAGAGCCTGGGCGCCAACCCAGAGACTCTGGTGGCGCAGTTAGCACTGCGATTCAGTGCCCTAGACCACTGCGCCACCCGGGAGTCATTGACCTTACATTGACTGAAACTATGCTCTTACAATATCCTTTTTAATGGTAGTTGAGCTGATCAGTTCAGGCCTGGCCCACCATTTTGTTAAAATGTCATTTTAACATGTTGTAAGAATCTGGATACCTGTCACGGCTGTCCTCCTCCTCCTCGTGTGAGGAGGAAAAGTTTGAAGGATCGGAGGACCAATATGCAGCTTGGTATGTGTTCATCTTGATTTTAATAGACAGAGAACACTTAACGAAACTAATACAAAAACAATAAACGACGACCGTGAAGCTAAATAACAAATAGTGCTGACACTAAACATAGACAATCACCCACAATACAAAACAGGCTACCTAAATATGGTTCCCAATCAGAGACAATGACTAACACCTGCCTCTGATTGAGAACCATATCAGGCCAAACACAGAAATAGAAAAACATAGATAAACAAACATAGACTGCCCAACTCACGCCCTGATCATACTAAATAAAGACAAAAACAAAGGAACTAAAGGTCAGAACGTGACAATACCATGATCTTGAAATCCTCCTTTTGCCTGTTTACTTCAGGAAATCTGGTTTTCCATTTTGAACGTCTGAAAACATGTAGGACTAGTTGTAAAACGACATTAGTTCAATAAGTTTTGTCATATGGTAGGCTATGAAGAAGGACACATTTCTTTTTTTTTTTTTTCAATAGTCATATATTACAATCCCAGTTTTACATCTTGGAAGAAACATGAGAAGAACTTGCAGTGTAAAGTACATTTTAATGTGATTGGCTGATCACCCCACATTGTATTGTTTCACTGAGTTGCAGTATTGAAAACGGTTGTATTCTATGTGTAATGAGGACCATCCAATCATGTCTATCTGAGAATATAAAGTTCTATCTATAACCTATGAGCTTTGTCTTGCTATCGTACTACATTATCTCTGGGTGGCAGTTGGAAGGAACAGGACTTCTCTTTGTGTAAACATAACATTACAACCAGAAGGAATGTTCTCTGCCTGTAACAAACATATGCATGTGCACATCGGTGAACTTCAAGTGAAATGGTTTGAAAACGTACTTAAATTCAGGCATGGAAGGTGCCACTGTACTTCTAATTATCCCACAATGCTTCACTGCGAATTGAGAAGTGGGTATTTTTAATGTCACAGTACTCAATCTCCTGATTGTTAATGCACCAGGCTGGGAGCAACACAGGGTCAGTATTACAGCCTTACCCGTGTAACAGTTTAGGGGTTAAATGCCTTGCTCAAGGCCACAATGGCAGTAGGGGATGGCACCAGCCCTGTGCCTGTTGTCTTTTAAATGCTGTGCTTGATTTAGCTTGCCTGGTGCAATGGAATAGTCCCAAAAGTGCAAACCCCACTCACCCATCTGGCACTCCAGACAGGCTCAAGCAACAGGCTGAATGAAATCAACTTGAACTTTAATACTGTTGGTCCTACTTCAGGAACCCTCACATGCTGACAGCTCTCTGACTAGCTGGAGGATCCAGTGTTACACCTCCTCACAGTAATATTATGCCAGTAAATATCTGAAGGCAAATGCACAAACATACAGAGACACTCCCGAGGTAACCAAATACTGTATATGAACAATGTTGTGTATTTTGAGGTGTTCTTGTGGGTTGGCTAAGGCTTAATGCCCGAGGCAGAGTAACCTATTATGCTTTTGAGAATAGAATGTTGATGCCTGGACGATGTAGAAATGATGTATGTCTAAACTGCATCTTCCCAATGCGTAATGTATATAGGTTACATCGTGCCTACGTTGGGCAGAGGTTTGTGTGCTGTCTGGGATCAGGCATCAAATCAGCACGAAATGACGGGGAGAACATCATCATTGAAAGCACATAGAACATCATACATATTTATTGCCTGATGATCTTCCTTGATTTTGGGGTCGGCAGGTAGCCTAGAGGTTAGAGCATTGGACCAGTATCCGAAAAGTTGCTGGATTGAATCCCCGAGCTGACAAGAATAAAAATCTGTCGTTCTGCCCCTGAACAAGGCAGTTAACCCACTGTTCCTAGGCTGTCATTGTAAATAAGAATTTGTTCTTAACTGACTTGCCTAGATTGTGGAGTTTTTCAGGATAAAAAAATGAACAGAAAGGAGCTAAGCACAGCCAAAGTCAGAGGACAACCTGGTTCAGTCTGCTTTCCACCAGACACTGGGAGATGACTTCACCTTTGAGCTGGACCTAAAATAACCTAAAACACACATCTACACTGGAGTTCTATACCAAGACGACATTGAATGTTCCTGAGGGGCCTAGTTAAAGGTTTGGCTTGAAAATATATGGCAAGACTTGAAAGTGTCCATCTAGCATTGATCAACAACCAACTTGACAGAGCTTGGAGAATTTTGAAAAAAGAATAATGGGTAAATATTGTACAATCCAAGGCTCTTAAGACTTACCCAGAAAGACCCGCGGCTGTAATCGCTGCCAAAGGTGATTGTAACGTATGTTTATTCTATGTGCTACAGGCCAGAACACGCCTGTTTGACATGTTGTTTTGCATATGGATGTGGATTCATCTGGGTCATAACAGTCTTCTAGGGTTGTGATGACAGAGGCTGTGGTCATAAAGCTGTGTGGTCTTCAGTGTGCTGGGAACACGGTCAATTAAAGACCTGTTGTGACGTTAACTCATTTATTTATTCATCACTTTGTTCATCTTACCAGGTTGGTGGTTTACTGGGAACTAATGATATTGTCTTATATTGGTTTATCTTGTCAGAGAACACACTGCAGGTCTGATATAACAGTTACTACCATAACTTTGTCTGTACATTATGCCTTGAATCTATGCTATCGTGCCCAGAAACCTGCTCCCTTTACTCTCTGTTCCAAACATGCTAGACGGCCAGTTCGTATAGCCTTTAGCCGTACCCTTATCCTACTTCTCCTCTGTTCCTCTGGTGATGTAGAGGTTAATCCAGGACCTGCAGTGCCTAGCTCCACTCCCACTCCCCAGGTGCTCTCATTTGTTGACTTATGTAACCGTAAAAGCATTGGTTTCATGCATGTTGACATTAGAAGCCTACTCCCTGAGTTTGCTTTATTCACTGCTTTAGCACATTCTGCCAACCCCAATGTCTTAGCTGTGTCTGAATCCTGTCTTAGGAAAACCACCAAAAACCCTGAAATTTCTATCCCTAACTATACAATTTTCCGCTAAGATAGAACTGCCAAAGGGGGCGGTGTTGCAATCTACTGCAAAGATAGCCTGCAGAGTTCTGTCTTACTATCCAGGTCTGTACCAAAACAATTCGAGCTTCTAATTCTAAAAATTCATCTTTCCAGAGACAAGTCTCTCACCGTTGTCGCTTGCTATAGACCACCCTCTGCCCCCAGCTGTGCCCTCGACACCATATGTGAATTGATTGCCCCCCCATCTATCTTCTGAGCTCATGCTGCTAGATGACCTAAACTGGGACATGTTTAACACCCCGTCCATCCTACAATCTAAGCTTGATGCCCTCAATCTCACACAAATTATCTATGAACCTACCAGGTACAACCCAGAATCCGTCAAAACGGGCACCCTCATAGATGTCATCCTAACTAACTCGCCCTCCAAATACACTTCTGCTATTTTCAGCCAAGATCTCAGCAATCACTGCCTCATTGCCTGCATCCGTAATGGGTCTGCGGTCAAACGACCAACCTTCATCACTGCCAAACGCTCCCTAAAACACTTCAGCGAACAGGCCTTTCTAATCGACCTGGCCGGGGTATCCTGGAATGACATTGACCTCATTCTGTCAGTAGAGGATGCCTGGTTATTCTTTAAAAGTGCCTTCCTCACCATCTTAAATAAGCATGCTCCATTCAAAAAATGTAGAACCAGGAATAGATATAGTCCTTGTTTCACTCCAGACCTGTCTGCCCTTGACCAGCACAAAAACATCCTGTGGCGTTCTGCATTATCATCGAATACCCCCTGTGATATGCAACTTTTCAGGGAAGTCAGGAACCAATATACACAGGCAGTTAGGAAAGCTAAGACTAGCTTTTTCAAACAGAAATTTGCATCCTGTAGTACAAACTCCAAAAAGTTTTGGGACACTGTAAAGTATATGGAGAATAAGAGCACCTCCTCCCAGCTGCCCACTGCACTAAGGCTAGGAAACACTGTCACGACCGATAAATCCACAATAATTGAGAATTTCAATAAGCATTTTTCTACGGCTGGCCATGCTTTCCACCTGGCTACCCCTACCTCGGTCAACAGCCCTGCGCTCCCCACAGCAACTCACCCAAACCTCCCCCACTTCTCCTTCACCCAAATCCAGATAGCTGATGTTCTGAAAGAGCTGCAAAATCTGGACCCCTACAAATCAGCCGGGCTAGACAATCTGGACCCTCTCTTTCTAAAATGATCTGCCAAAATTGTTGCAACCCCTATTACTAGCCTGTTCAACCTCTCTTTTGTATCGTCTGAGATTCCCATAGATTGGAAAGCTGCCGTGGTCATCCCCCTCTTCAAAGGGGGAGACACTCTAGACCCAAACTGCTACAGACCTATATCTATTCTACCCTGCCTTTCTAAGGTCTTTGAAAGCCAAGTTAACAGATTACTGACCATTTTGAATCCCACCGTACCTTCTCCGCTATGCAATCTGGTTTCAGAGCTGGTCATGGGTGCACCTCAGCCACGCTCTGGGTCCTAAACGATATCATAACCGCCATCGATAAGAGACATTACTGTGCAGCCGTATTCATCGACCTGGCTAAGGCTTTCAACTCTGTCAATCACAACATTGGCAGACTCAACAGCCTTGGTTTCTCAAATGATTGCCTCGCTTGGTTCAACAACTACTTCTCCGATAGAGTTCAGAATGTCAAATCGGTGGGCCTGTTGTCCGGACCTCTGGCAGTCTCTTGGGGGTACAAATTCAAAAAGGCACTCGCACATCTGGACAAGTCTCTATGGGGGTGCCACAGGGTTCAATTCTCGGGACGACTCTCATCTCTGTATCTATCAATGATGTAGCTCTCGCAGCTGGTGATTCTTTGATCCACCTCTACGCAGACGACCCCATTCTGTTTATCTCTGGCCCTTCATTGGACACTGTGTTAACTAACCTCCAGACAAGCTTCAATGCCATACAACTCTCCTTCCGTGGCCTACAACTGTTCTTAAATGCAAGTAAAACTAAATGCATGCTCTTCAACCGATCGCTGCCCGCACCTGCCCACCCGTCCAGCATCACTTCTCTGGACGGTTCTGACTTAGATTTTGTGGACAACTACAAATACCCAGGTGTTTGGTTAAACTGTAAACTCTCCTTCCAGACTCACAATAAACATCTCCAATCCAAAATTAAATCTAGAATCGTCTTCCTATTTTGCAACAAAGCATCCTTCACTCATGCTGCCAAACATACCCTCGTAAAACTGACCATCCTACTGATCCTCGACTTCGGCGATGTCATTTACAAAATAGCCTCCGACACTCCACTCAACAAATTGGATGCAGTTTATCACAGTGCCATCCGTTTTGTCACCAAAACCCCATATACTACCCACCACCGCGACCTGTATGCTCTCGTTGGCTGGCCCTCGCTTCATACTCGTTGCCAAACCCACTGGCTCCAGGTCATCTACAAGTCTCTGCTAGGTAAAGCCCCGCCTTATCTCAGCTCACTGGTCACCATAGCAGCACCGACCTGTAGTACGCGCTCCAGCAGGTATATCTCACTGGTCACCCCCAAAGCCAATTCTTCCTTTGGCCGCCTCTCCTTCCAGTTCTCTGCTGCCAATGACTGGAACGAACTGCAAAAATCTCTGAAGCTGGAGACTCTTACCTCCCTCACTAGCTTTAAGCACCAGCTGTCAGAGCAGCTCACAGATCACTGCACCTGTACATAGCTCATCTGTAAATAGCCCATCCAATCTACCTCATCCCCATACTGTATGTACACTGCTCAAAAAAATAAAGGGAACACTTAAACAACACAATGGAACTCCAAGTCAATCACACTTCTGTGAAATCAAACTGTCCACTTAGGAAGCAACACTGATTGACAATAAATTTCACATGCTGTTGTGCAAATGGAATAGACAAAAAGTGGAAATTATAGGCAATTAGCAAGACACCCCCCAAAACAGGAGTGATTCTGCAGGTGGTGACCACAGACCACTTCTCAGTTCTTATGCTTCCTGGCTGATGTTTTGGTCACTTTTGAATGCTGGTGGTGCTCTCACTCTAGTGGTAGCATGAGACGGAGTCTACAACCCACACAAGTGGCTCAGGTAGTGCAGTTCATCCAGGATGGCACATCAATGCGAACTGTGGCAAAAAGGTTTGCTGTGTCTGTCAGCGCAGTGTCCAGAGCATGGAGGCCCTACCAGGAGACAGGCCAGTACATCAGGAGACGTGGAGGAGGCCGTAGGAGGGCAACAACCCAGCAGCAGGACCGGTACCTCCGCCTTTTTGCCACAGTTCGCATTGATGTGCCATCCTGGATGAACTGCACTACCTGAGCCACTTGTGTGGGTTGTAGACTCCGTCTCATGCTACCACTAGAGTGAGAGCACCGCCAGCATTCAAAAGTGACCAAAACATCAGCCAGGAAGCATAGGAACTGAGAAGTGGTCTGTGGTCACCACCTGCAAAATCACTCCTGTTTTGGGGGGTGTCTTGCTAATTCCCTATAATTTCCACCTTTTGTCTATTCCATTTGCACAACAGCATGTGAAATTTATTGTCAATCAGTGTTGCTTCCTAAGTGGACAGTTTGATTTCACAGAAGTGTGATTGACTTGGAGTTACATTGTGTTGTTTAAGTGTTCCCTTTATTTTTTTGAGCAGTGTATTTATTTATCTTGCGCCTTTGCACCCCAGAATCTCAACTTGCACATTCATCCTCTGCACATCCTACCATTCCAGTGTTTAATTGCTATATAGTAATTACTTTGCCACCATGGCTTATTTATTGCCTTACCTCTCTTATCCTACCTCATTTGCACATGCTGTATATAGATTTTCCTACTGTATTATTGATTGTATGTTTTTTTATTCCATGTGTTGTTGTATGTGTCAAATGCTTTGCTTTATCTTAGCCAGGTCGCAGTTGCAAATGAGAACTTGTTCTCAACTGGCTTACCTGGTTAAATAAAGGTGAAAAAAAAGACAGTTACACCAGGTTGTCTGGACCAGAAGACACTGCAGGCCTGATATAACAGTTACACCAGGTTGTCTGGACCAGAACACACTGCAGGCCTGATATAACAGTTACACCAGGTTGTCTGGACCAGAAGACACTGCAGGCCTGATATAACAGTTACACCAGGTTGTCTGGACCAGAACACACTGCAGGTCTGATATAACAGTTACACCAGGTTGTCTGGACCAGAAGACACTGCAGGCCTGATATAACAGTTACACCAGGTTGTCTGGACCAGAACACACTGCAGGTCTGATATAACAGTTACACCAGGTTGTCTGGACCAGAATACACTGCAGGTCTGATATAACAGTTACACCAGGTTGTCTGGACCAGAAGACACTGCAGGCCTGATGTAGCAGTTACACCAGGTTGTCTGGACCAGAATACACTGCAGGCCTGATATAACAGTTACACCAGGTTGTCTGGACCAGAAGACACTGCAGGCCTGATGTAGCAGTTACACCAGGTTGTCTGGACCAGAAGACACTGCAGGTCTGATATAACAGTTACACCAGGTTGTCTGGACCAGAAGACACTGCAGGTCTGATATAACAGTTACACCAGGTTGTCTGGACCAGAAGACACTGCAGGTCTGATATAACAGTTACACCAGGTTGTCTGGACCAGAAGACACTGCAGGTCTGATATAACAGTTACACCAGGTCGTTCTTCAGAACGTCTCTTTTGGACGTCCTGGATTTCTCTTCCCATCCGGTGTACTGTGTATAGGATAATTGCAGGCTGTGTTTTGGTGATAGTCTGCATACTATATGTCCCAGCCATTGGCATCTTTTGTTCTTCACCATCAAGGTCAAGGGTGTTGTGTCTGTCTCAAATTTAACATCCCCTCAAACAGACCTTTATTGTCAGTGGAAATGTGTATATTTCCTGCCACAGACAGCACCCAACCCTCTGAAACACTGTTCACGTAACAGGCAATTAAACAATTAAGATATATTTCATCTGAAAATGTTTATTGAAAACATTAATACATTTGCCCAATAAGCACTTGTTGTCTTTAAAAGACATTGTTACAGTTGTTGTTTAGCTAAAATGGTTCTATGTAGATCTTTTAGGGGTCTCGTATATTAAGAATGCAATAAAACCCCTTTAAGTTGTATCTAGATATTATTTTCTAAGCGTATAGGGAGTGACATTGTGTGCATTGAGTGTTGACTTATTTGATGACCTGGAGCGAGTTTGCATAGGTTTTCTGAAGAATCAATTTACATCATGTTTTTGTACCAAGATTAGCCAAAATCATGTGTTCTTAGGGAAATGCTTAGTGGGTTGGGGTAATGGAAATGACCTGGACAGGTAGGATAAAAGACGTAACAGCAGAGAGGCAACTCATTCTCTGGACCACATCGCAGTCTGCTTCTACCAACTCCAGAATCTCCAGGTTAGTTGAACTTCATTATTATTGTTGTCCTAGGAGGAAGGGTTTTCTAGACAATGTGTGTCCGCTTCTGCTTTGCGTGTTCTTTGGAGTCTGGAACGCCCGGGTTACTGTAAAATGTCTTTGTGACAAATGCTGATGTAAAAAAAGGATTTAGAAATTAATTTGATTAATTGATTGGTTGATTGGTGTGTTAATTGATTGACTTATTGTCCAACCTGGATGGGGGTGTTTTTTTGTGTAGGAAAGGATGACGCACCAGGGTGTGTTAGTGCTGGTCACTCTGCTGGCTTTCCTGTTGGCAAACCAGCTCAACCAGGTTAACGCTAAGGAAGGTATGTCTAGTGTGTGTGTTGTCTGTGTACATTTTTTCCTACCTTATCAGGACCACAATCTCCTGACAAGTCACTAGAATTTCCTGACAAGTCACTAGAATGTCCCGACAAGTCACTAGAATGTCCCGACAAGTCACTAAAATGTCCCGACAAGTCACTAGAATGTCCCGACAAGTCACTAGAATGTCCCGACAAGTCACTAGAATGTCCCGACAAGTCACTAGAATGTCCCGACAAGTCACTAGAATGTCCCGACAAGTCACTAGAATATCCCGACAAGTCACTAGAATATCCCGACAAGTCACTAGAATGTCCCGACAAGTCACTAGAATGTCCCGACAAGTCACTAGAATGTCCCGACAAGTCACTAGAATGTCCCGACAAGTCACTAGAATGTCCCGACAAGTCACTAGAATGTCCCGACAAGGTAGGAGAACAAGAAAAATGTTGAAACGTCAGAACTTTTTTCATGTCCTGAATTTGTTTAAATGCTATTTTAGGTTTAAGGGTTAGGTTTAGGGTTTGAGGTTAAGGTTAGAGTTGGGGTTAAGATTAAGGTTAGGGTCAGGGTTAGGTTTAGTCTTAGGAAAAATAAGATTTTGAATGGGAATACATTTGTACTCCACAAAAAGTCCTGAAAATGCACGAAAACAAAGCTGTTTGTGTGTTTTAAAGAGAAGGGTGTTTATGAGTATGTAGAAGATGCATCGTTTTAATACAGTTCAATAATATGTAATTATTGTAATTATTCGATTTATTGCCTACCTCATGCCTTTTGCACACATTGTATATAGATTATCTTTTTCCTACCATGTTATTGACTTGTTTATTGTTTACTCCATGTGTAACTCTGTGTTGTTGTCTGTTCACACTGCTATGCTTTATCTTGGCCAGGTCGCAGTTGCAAATGAGAACTTGTTCTCAACTAGCCTACCTGGTTAAATAAAGGTGAAATAAAAATAAAATAAAAAATGTACTGTATGTCCTCTCTGACAGATGTGGCTGTCAGTGGGCCCGGGAAACTGGATTCTGCAGAGATTGATCCTATTGCTGACAAGCAGGGTAAGTGTGTATGTTTCTTTTGGTTTTCTATCTATCTATCTATCTATCTATCTATCTATCTATCTATCTATCTATCTATCTATCTATCTATCTATCTATCTATTGCTGACAAGCAGGGTAAGTGTGTATGTTTCTCTTGGTTTTCTATCTATCTATCTATCTATCTATCTATCTATCTATCTATCTATCTATCTATCTATCTATCTATCTATCTATCTATCTATCTATCTATCTATCTATCTATCTACAAATAATAATGATAGACACTTGTGTTTCATTTTTAATAACTTTTGTTTAATCTTTCTCTGAAAAGACTCTTTGCCTCAAGAAGAACTAGAGGCTCAAAATGACGGTAAGTTAATCTCTCTACAACATAGTACATTGATACTAACTTTACTACTACCAGTAATGATAATAATGTAGCTTGCTGAGCAGTCAATACCTAGCTGGAACTAGTGTGTACATGTCCTGACACACTCCCCGATAACGATGTCTCTTATACTATGTACAGTATGACAGCTGATATTGAAAGTAGACACCTGTGTTTCATTTTTAATAACTTTTGTTTAATCTTTCTCTGAAAAGACTCTTTGCCTCAAGAAGAACCAGAGGCTCAAAATGACGGTAAGTTAATCTCTCTACAACATAGTACATTGATACAGTGTTGTAACAATGTACAAATGGTTAAAGTACACAATGGAAAATAAATAAGCATAAATATGGGTTGTATTTACAATGGTGTTTGTTCTTCACTGGTTGCCCTTTTCTTGTGGCAACAGGTCACAAATCTTGCTGCTGTGATGGCACACTGTGGAATTTCACCCAGTAGATATGGGAGTTTATCAAATTTGGATTTGTTTTCGAATTCTTTGTGGATCTGTGTAATCTGAGGGAAATATGTCTCTCTAATATGGTCATACATTGGGCAGGAGGTTAGGAAGTGCAGCTCAGTTTCCACCTCATTTTGTGGGCAGTGAGCACATAGCCTGTCTTCTCTTGAGAGCCATGTCTGCCTACGGCGGCCTTTCTCAATAGCAAGGCTATGCTCACGGAGTCTGTATCTATCTATCTATCTATCTATCTATCTATCTATCTATCTATCTATCTATCTATCTATCTATCTATCTATCTATCTGTCTGTCTGTCTGTCTGTCTGTCTGTCTGTCTGTCTGTCTGTCTGTCTGTCTGTCTGTCTGTCTGTCTGTCTGTCTGTCTGTCTGTCTGTCTGTCTGTCTGTCTGTCTGTCTGTCTGTCTGTCTGTCTGTCTGTCTGTCTGTCTGTCTGTCTGTCTGTCTGTCTGTCTGTCTGTCTGTCTGTCTGTCTGTCTGTCTGTCTGTCTGTCTGTCTGTCTGTCTGTCTGTCTGTCTACAAATAATATTGAAAGTAGACACTTGTGTTTCATTTTTAATAACTTTTGTTTAATCTTTCTCTGAAAAGACTCTTTGCCTCAAGAAGAACTAGAGGCTCAAAATGACGGTAAGTTAATCTCTCTACAACATAGTACATTGATACTAACTTTACTACTACCTGTAATGATAATAATGTAGCTTGCTGAGCAGTCAATACCTAGCTGGAACTAGTGTGTACATGTCCTGACACACTACCAGATAATGATGTCTCTTATACTATGTACAGTATGACAGCTGATATTGATATGAATATTTCATATGTACAGAGGCAGCTGCCGTAGGATTACTACAGGAGATGCAGGGGACACCCAAATCAGAGAAGTTGCAAAATCTGTTTTGGGGATGGCGTTACAGATTTCACAGGATTTACTGGAATCTCAGACGTATCAACCAGCGGCTGATCAGGCGTCTCCGACGTCTCAAACGTATCATGAGTCGTAGATGGTGGCGCCATCAGCATTGTGGATAAGCACCTGCAAGTCCTACTCTTTCTTTGAGAGGTGAGATGTCTGTGTGACCTGGATATCTGAAAGTAAAGTATATGTCATAAAGTCAGGAGGGAGGGTAAATACATCACATCCTGGACATCTGAAAGTAAAGTCATGTATTTACCTTCCCTCCTGACTTTATGACATCACATCCTGGACATCTGATCTGCATCCACCACCTGGGTTCTTTAATCCTGCCTCCACTGATACAACAACCAATTAGAAACAAGTGTTTGTACAAATTAGTATTATAGCATTATAAAAAGTTACAGTAATATATATATATGTGTGTGTGTGTTGCCATAAGGTATATTGAATGGACCACTATGGAACTCACACGTCACCTGACATCACCTGCCATTATTACCAACGGATGCAGATCTGCACATCACAATATATCCATCCATTGTACCATCCATATCTTCTGAATGTACCATCCATATCTTCTGAATGTACCGTCCATATCTTCTGAATGTACCGTCCAAATCTTCTGATTGTACATCAGTATTAATGATGTGATTGATAAACGATGACGATGTGATTTCATGGTGGAAACGTTGTATGGCTCACCTGTTTAACTGTAATCCTTCAATAAATCTATATTAAGCATCATACATTTGTTAGCTGTGATTTTAAGATCTGCCGAATATGTCAAAACCTCCCTCTCTTTGCTCATCTGATTGGCTGTTCAGGGGTTGTAGAAGCCTCCCTCTCTTTGCTCATCTGATTGGCTGTTCAGGGGTTGTAGAAGCCTCCCTCTCTTTGCTCATCTGATTGACAGATCAGTAGTTGTCATCATGTTGCTAGGTAGAGTAGGGTGATATGCTACTTTACACACTCTGCATGTGTCCTAAATGGCACTCTATTCTGTCCAGAACCCCGTGGTCTCTGGTCTAAAGTAGTGCACTGCATAGAGAATGTGGTACCATTTGGAATGCAGTCTATCATGTACTTCCTGCTGACTTTATAGATCAAAGGTCACATTGGGGGATCTAGACACTGAGCAAAAGGAAGATCAAAGGTCACATTAGGGGAATTAGACACTGGCCAACAGAAAACATTTCACTATCTCTGCTCTGAGTCTACCTTGTGGACATGAATTGTAGTTACATCTTTGGTTTCCGGGATTCATCCGATGACTTAATTAATAAACTTTCACTTTCAAGTTAAAATCCTTAGTTGCTACATACAGTTTTGGACTTATAAATGAATGTTATATCCATTGATTCTCCAATAAAATATCTTACAAATGCATCATGAGCAGTCTGACAACCTGAGCACTCTGGAACAGGTTTTCATCAAGGATCTCTCTGTACTTTGCTCTGTTCACCTTTCCCTCAATCCTGACTAGTCTCTCAGTCCCTGCCACTGAAAAACATCCCCACAGCATGATGCTGCCACCACCATGCTTCATCATAGGGATGGTGCATGTTTCCTCCAGGGCGCTCAGGACCTCAGACTGGGGTGAAGGTTAAACCTTCCAACAGGACAACGACCCTAAACACTCAGCCAAGACAATGCAGATGTGGCTTCGGGACAGGTCTCTGAATGTCCTTGAGTGGCCCAGCCAGAGACCAGACTTTAACCCGATTGAACATCTCTGGAGAGACCGGAAATAGCTGTGCCACAACGCTCCCCATCCAACCTGACAGAGCTTGAGAGAATCTGCAGAGAAGATTGGGACAAACTCCCCAAATACAGGTGTGCCAAGCTTGTAGCGTCATACCCAAGAAGACTCAAGGCTGTAATCGGTGCCAAAGGTGCTTCAACAATGTACTGAGTAAAGAGTCTGAATACTTATGTAAATGTGATATTTGATTTTTTGTATTTTTTAAATAAATGTTCAACAATTTCGTGTTTTTGCTTTGTCATTATGGGGTATTGTGGTGTCATTATGGGGTATTGTGGTGTCATTATGGGGTATTGTGTGTGGATTGATGAGACAAAAAAACTATTAACTCCATTTTAGAATTAGGCTGTAACATAACAAAATGTGGAAAAAGTCAAGGGGTCTGAATACATGCTAAATGCACCGTATGGACCACAGGAAGATTGATGTGGAGCGTGCCCACAGGACTTGAAAACCCACCACTGGCCCAGGTGATAGACCCAGGCCGATAGTGGTCAAGTTCCTGAGGTTCAAGTACAAGGTAGCTTTTCTGGAAAGAGCCAAGATCTTGAGAGGAGCGTATATCTTCCTCAACAAAGACTATCCTGAAGCTGTGCGCCAGAAGAGGAAAGATCTGATCCCAGCCATGAAAGCTGCCAGAGTGCGTGGGGACATTGCTTACATCCGCTATGACAGGCTCATTGTCCATCCTCCCTCCCAGGATGCTGGAAGGGATGAGCGAGTCAAGCCTATGGGGTCGTAGCTTCAACCCCGCAGCACGCACACACACACACACACACACACACACACACACACACACACACACACACACACACACACACACACACACACACACACACACACACACACACACACACACACACACACACACACACCAACTGATTAATGGACTGCTGAATGTCTATGTTTTGCTTTGTTTGCTCTTCAGTATTATGTCTATCTCTGATAAGCTCCCCAGGAAAGGGCTGAAAATAGCCCATAGTATTATACGTAGCCTTAGAAATAAGGTTCCTGATATCAATGACTTGCTGACATCAGAGAACATTCATATATTAGCCATTTCTGAGAGTCACTTATATAGTTCATTTAATACAGCAGTAGCAATACAAGGATATAGCATCTATAGAAGAGACAGAAATTCTTATGGGGGAGGTGTTGCTGTATTCAGAGCCATATTCCTGTAATGCTTAGAGAAGGTCTTATGGCAAGTGTTATTGAAGTGTTTGCAGGTTCACTTGGCACATCTAAAGCCTTTTCTTCTGGGGTGTTGCTATAGGCCACCAAGTGCTAACAGTCAGTATCTAAATAATATGTGTGAAATGCTTGATAGTGTATGTGATGTAAACAGAGAGATCTACTTTTCTTGGGGCCCTGAAAATTGACTGGTTTTCATCAAACTGTCTGCTCAAGAGGAAGCTTCTCACTCTAACCAGTGCCTGTAATCTGGTTCAGGTTATTAATCAACCTACCAGGGTGTTTACAGACACTACAGGAACAAGATCATCCACATGTATCGATCACCTTTTTACTAATACTGTAGAACTTTGTTCTAAAGCTGTATCCGTACCCATTGGATGCAGTGATCACAATATAGTGCCTATATCCAGGAAAGCCAAAGTTCCAACAGCTGGGCCTAAAATAGTGTATAAGAGATCATACAAAATATGTGGATAATGTTGAAAATATTTGATGTGATTAATGAGGAGCATCCAGACACTGCGCTTGATGAATTGATCAAATAAATGATTGATAAATATGCACCTGTTAAGAAACTGACTGTTAGAACTGTTAAGGCTCCATGGATTGATGAGGAATTGAAAAACTGTATGGTTGAAAGAGATGGGGCTAAATGAGTGGCTAATAAGTCTGGCTGCACATCTGACTGGCTGACTTACTGCAAATTGAGAAATGATGTGACTAAACTCTACAAGAAGAAGAAACTATATTGTGATTTTTTGGTTTGTTTTTATTTAACTAGGCAAGTCAGTTAAAAACAAATTCTCATTTACAATGACAGCCTACCCCGGGCAAACCCGGACGACACTGTACCAATTGTGTGCCACACTGTGGGACTCCCAATCAGGGCCGGATGTGATACAGCCTGGATTCGAACCCGGGACTGTAGTGAAGCCAATATCAATGACATAAAGAATTATGGAGAAAAAAAACTTTGAAGTGCTTTAAATTAAATTATGGGCAGAAAAACAAATTCAACTCCATCTTTCATCGAATCAGTTGGCTTATTCATCAAAAAACCATTTGATGTTGCCAATTATTTTAATGATTACTTCATTGGCAAAGTGGTCAAACTTAGGCAGGAAATGACGACAATGAACAGTGAGCAGTTGTATTCATGCATAAAAATACAAATAATGAAAGAAAAGCATTGCAAGTTTGAATTTTGTAAAGTTAGTGTCGGAGAGGTGGAAAAATTATTGTTATCGATCAATAAAACCTCTTGGCATCGCCATGATGGAAAGCTACTGAGGATGGTAGCTGACTCTATAGCCACTCCTATCTGTCATATCTTTAATCTGAGCCTAGAGGAAAGTTGTTGTCCTCAGGCCTGGAGGGAAGCCAAAGTAATTCCGCTACACAAGAGTGGTAAAGCGGCCTTTACAGGTTCTAACAACAGACCTATCAGCTTGCTGCCAACTCTTAGCAAACTGTTGGAAAAAATGGTGTTTGACCAAATACAATGGTACTTCTCTGTAAACAAATTAGCAACAGACTTTCAGCATGCTTATAGAGAATGGCACTCCACATGTTCACATCAACACCATTATCCCAGAAACCCTAGACCCACTCCAATTTGCATACCGCCCCAACAGATCCACAGATGATGCAATCTCTATTACACTCCACACTGCCCTTTCCCACCTGGATAAAAGGAACACCTATGTGAGAATGCTATTCATTCGCCCCCAGGTGGTAAGGGTAGGTAACAACACATCCGCCACGCCGATCCTCAACACAGGGGCCGCTCAGGGGTGCGTGCTCAGTCCCTTCCTGTACTCCCTGTTCATTCATGACTGCATGGCCATGCACGACTGCAACACCATCATTAAGTTTGCCGATGACACAACAGTGGTTGGCTGATCACCGACAACGACGACACAGCCTATAGGGAGGAGGTCAGAGACCTGGCCATGTGGTGCCAGGACAAGTCACAAGTCACAAAAGTGGACTGAGCACTCCCCCATTCTCATTGACTGGGCTGCAGTGGAGCAGGTTTAGAGCTTCAAGTTCCTTGGTGTCCACATCACCAACGAACTAACATGGTCCAAGCACACCAAGACAGTCGTGAAGAGGGCACGACAATGAGAATGGGGTCGTCCTCCTCTTTTTCCTGTAGTCCACAATCATCTCCTTTGTCTTGCTCACGTTGAGGGAGATGTTGTTGTCCTGGCACCACATGGCCAGGTCTCTGACCTCCTCCCTATAGGCTGTCTCGTCGTTGTCGGTCGACTTTCCTCAATAGTCGATCACTATGGGGGGGTCTTTCTCATGGCTACCCATGTATTTGGAAAGTAATAACGTTTATTTGGAAAGTAATAAATATAGAGATATTTTTAAAAGCATTCATGATTTGCGTAAATGTAATATACTAACTATTACTCTTGTTAAAAATATCAAATGGTATTACATTTGGTGAAGAGCATATTATGACTTTTTTAGGACTCGAAACTCAAAGTTTAGGACTTGAGTCTTGACTTGATACTTGACGGTCTTGACTAGAGACTTGACTCGGATTTGAGTGCTAAGACTTGAGACTTACTTGTGACTTGTAAAACAATGACTTGGTACCACCTCTGACAGAGGGTAGGGCGTACGGCCCAGTACATCACTGGGGCCAAGCGAGGAATAAGAGGAAGGCCCTAAAAATTGTCAAAGACTCCAGCCACCCTCGTCATAGACTGTTCTCTCTGCTACCGCATGGCAAGTGATTGTCATTTCTCTTGTGGTCTGGTGTGCTCAGCAGAGGGGAAGAGCAGGATTTACTTCTTTGTATTTACTTTTGACAATGGCATCTTACGTAGATGAGTTCATTCGCTTTCCATTAGAGGAACTGTTAGAATGATGTACCAAAGAACAGCTGAAGATGGCTGAACACTACATGGTTGAAATTAGTGATAAACGTCTACATTTCTATTAGGTCAATATTGAAGGCCAATCTGATGGAGAGTGGTATTCTTGAAGTTCCCACTGGGGCAGCCTCTGCCGAGGACTCACTGTCTCCCAGTAACGTTACAATGACCGCTCCATCTGTTAGCCCTAGTAGTCTTTTTGAACAGCAGAAATAACTGCTTCTGTTACAGCTAGAGCATGATCGTGTTAAGTAGGAAAAAGAATGGGCATTTAAACAGGATTTGGAGTGTGCTAAAATCAAGCTGCAACAAGAGCGGCTAGAGTTGATTAGGGAAGGAAAGCTCTCAGGGGAGAGTTTGCTCTGGGGAGGTGACCCAGATTTACCTAGGGGTCGCTCCTCTTTTGGTCGTGCCCCGGACACATTTGATATTGTTGGGAACTTACGGTTGTTGCCAAAATGTAATGAGATGGACCCTGAGACATTATTTTCGTTGTTTGAGTGTGTTGCTGACGCTAGGAGTTGGCCTGGACCCTGAGACATTATTTTCGTTGTTTGAGTGTGTTGCTGATGGTAGGAGTTGGCCTGGACCCTGAGACATTATTTCCGTTGTTTGAGTGTGTTGCTGACGCTAGGAGTTGGCCTGGACCCTGAGACATTATTTTCGTTGTTTGAGCGTGTTGCTGGCGCTAGGAGTTGGCCTGGACTCTGAGACATTATTTTCGTTGTTTGAGTGTGTTGCTGAGGCTAGGAGTTGGCCTGGACCCTGAGACATTATTTTCGTTGTTTGAGTGTGTTGCTGACGCTAGGAGTTGGCCTGGATCCTGAGACATTATTTTCGTTGTTTGAGTGTGTTGCTGACGCTAGGAGTTGGCCTGGACTCTGAGACATTATTTTCGTTGTTTGAGTGTGTTGCTGAGGCTAGGAGTTGGCCTGGACTCTGAGACATTATTTTCGTTGTTTGAGTGTGTTGCTGAGGCTAGGAGTTGGCCTGGACTCTGAGACATTATTTTCGTTGTTTGAGTGTGTTGCTGACGCTAGGAGTTGGCCTGGATCCTGAGACATTATTTTCGTTGTTTGAGTGTGTTGCTGACGCTAGGAGTTGGCCTGAGTCTGACCGTACTTTAATGTTGCAGTGTGTGATGACTGGTAAAGAGCAAGAAGCATATTCAGCTCTTAGTGTAGCCGACAGTGTAAATCATGATAAGGTTAAAATGGCTGTTACAGATTTACAAATTGGTTCCTGAGGCTTACCGCCAACGAGAACTTTAAAAAGGGATGATAAACAGACTCATGTTGAGTTTGCGCGAGAGTTCTCTACACAGTTTAATTGATGGTGTTCCGCCTCTGCAGTTATGACTTTCCAAGGGCTGTGGGATCTGATTATGCTAGATCAATTTAAGGACACAATCCCTAATCGTATAGCCACGTACATTAACGAACCAAAAGTAAAGACTGTCGCTGAAGCTGTGGTTTTGGCGGACGAGTATGTTTTGCCTCACGTGTCTTTGCAGAGCCCTGTATTCAGAGAGATTTGGGCCTTGCTCACCGAGATACTCTGGTTCACGGGCAGTGTTTCATTCAACTAGGGTTGAGCCTGACTCCTGTGGTAAAGTTGACCTTGTTCAAGAGTGTCACTACTGTCAAGGTTCAGGTCATTGGAAAAACGACTGTCCGGTTCTCAGGGTTAAGGGTAAATTCAGTACTTGCGCTTATGTTAAATCTAAGCCTACGGCGTTAGCAGCGCCTGTCCCACATCAGTTCACCCTTGACAGTCTCATGCCCAGGGGCATGTGAAAGTCCCTATTGACCCAGACTATTTACCTTTCATTACGGAGGGTTTTGTGTCTATGTTAGGAAGTAAGGACCTAGTGCCAGTGAAGATCCTGAGACACAGGTGCTTCTGAGTCGTTTGTGTTAGAGTCTGTGTTACCCTTCTCTGCTGAGAATGATTCGGGGAAGAGTGTTCTAATTAGGGGAATAGGTTTGAACACTCTGTCAGTTCCATTGCATACCGATGTTGGATTGTGGGCTGGTGAAAGGTGAGGTTGTTGTGGGGGTGTGTCCTTCGTTGCCTATTGAGGGTATCGACGTTATCCTTACCTTGGCTGGTGAGCGTGTGGCCTGTCGTGTTTCCATCTCTAGTGGTTTCTGCTAAGCCGTCATTTGTAGGGATTCCTGATGAGTGTGCAGAGTTTCCCAGAGGTGTTCTCGGCGTGTGCAGTGACGCGTTCTATGAGCCGTGGTGACCTGGTCACTGCGCCCGCTAACGAGAATGGCACAAAGAAATCTGTCACTACTTTTCCTGTTATCCTGTTATCTGTACCCCGCTCTGATCTAAGCAAGGAGCAACGGGCTGACCCCACATTAAAAGAGTTGCGTGACCAAATTGTGCCTGTGGAACCGTTGGGAGATGTTGCCCATGGCTATTTTCTCCAAGAGGATGTCCTGATGAGAAAGTGGGTTTTGTGGGGGAGGCAATTAGTCAGGTTGTTGTACCAGTTAAGCTTTGTGAGTTGGTGTTGACAACTTCCCACAACGATGTTGCTGGACATATGGCTATGAGGAAAACCTGCAATCGCATAGTAAGACATTTCTTTTGGCCTAGGTTAATGAGGGATGTTTCTGAGTTCATCAAAACTTGTCACACCTGTCAATTAACTGGTAAACCTAATCAAGCTATTAAACCGGTACCACTGTTTCCTATTCCTGTACTCAGCCAACCTTTTGACTATCTGATTATTAACTGTTGGTCCTCTGCCTCGTTCTAAAAAGGGTAGTAGTTACCTGTTCACTTTGATGTGTCAGGCCACTAGGTTTCCTGCTGCCTATCCTCTCCTGACTATCACAACTAAGTCTGTGCTAAAAGCTTTGACTCAGTTTCTCTCACTGTTTGGATTCCCTAAGGTTATTCGGAGTGATCAAGGATCTAATTTCATCTCTAGTCTGTTTGGTCAGGTTCTCCAACAGCTCCATATTTAACACAATTTGTCTAGCACCTATCACGCGCAAAGTCAAGGAGCGCTGGAACGTTTCCATCAAACACTTAAGTCTTTGAGCGCTTATTGTTCTGAGATGGATCGGGAGGAGGGGTTACCTTGGTTACTGTTAGCCGATAGGGAGGTTTCACAGGAGAGCACGGGTTTCAGTCCAAATGACCTTGTGTTTGGACACAGGATGCGTGGACTTCTATCTGTTCTCCAGGATGACTGGAAGTCTCCCGAGCCCCCCAGTCCCTGTTATCACATGTGTGTGATTTCCAGAGACATCTGTACACTGCCGGTGAAATGGCTGAGGCTGTTTACGTATGGTCTTCTCTTTGTCAACAAGCTTTTGAAGATGCAATAGGTTGCTTACCTTAACTCCGGGGTTGCCTCCTCCTCGTGTGGATTTGTCATTTACCTTGCAGGTGGATGCTAGTCATATGGGGGCAGGTGCAGTTTTGCTGCAAGCAGATGTGTCTGGTGTTAAGAGGCCTGTTTCTTTTCCAAAAAGTTGAACCATTATCAGTTGAACTACTCAGTCATGGAAAAAGAAGTGCTAGCACTCATATGGGCGCTACAACACTTCAAGGTCTATGTCGGGTCGGGATTAGTACCTATTACGGTCTACACTGACCATAATCCTCTCACCTTCTTGAGGTCCATGATGTGTCCTAACCAGAGGATAATGAGATGGTGTTTATTTCTACAAGCATTCCGTCTCGATGTGCGGCACATCAGGGGGACTGAATGTCGTTGCTGACGCCTTCTCCCGTGCACCCTGTTCCTGAATGTCCAACTGACTGACCACTGTTATTTTAGGTATGGTATTGTCCTGTTCTATCGCTCCTGTCTGTTCCCTTCTGGTCTCGTTTAATTCTTTCCTCTTAAAGGTTGCTTCCTGTGCCAAAGGTAGCAATCCACCCGGGCTCGGGTGTGTCCTGGGATAAATACACCTCTTCCCGATTTATTGAGGAGACTCTCTCCATGCAGACACACTGATCGATTTTGGTTGTGGCATTTTTGTGGCTGTTTAGTTTGTTTGCTTTGGCACATTTCAACACCCCTCATTATCACATTTATGCACGCAAACACTCACTTACACTACTGACTACACACACCATTGTTAATTGTATTTAGTTTACTTCAGTTAATAAATATATTTAGTTATTCTTTATCTCCACGTTGTCTCCCTTTTTGTTACGAACTTCGAGCCGTTTCGTGACATAGAATATGTAGACCTAGACAGTGGTCTATAACTGGTATAGAGAATATGTAGACCTAGACAGTGTTCTATAACTGGTATAGAGAATATGTAGACCTAGACAGTGTTCTATAACTGGTATAGAGAATATGTAGACCTAGACAGTGTTCTATAACTGGTATAGAGAATATGTAGACCTAGACAGTGGTCTATAACTGGTATAGAGAATATGTAGACCTAGACAGTGTTCTATAACTGGTATAGAGAATATGTAGACCTAGACAGTGTTCTATAACTGGTATAGAGAATATGTAGACCTAGACAGTGTTCTATAACTGGTGTAGAGAATATGTAGACCTAGACAGTGTTCTATAACTGGTATAGAGAATATGTAGACCTAGACAGTGGTCTATAACTGGTATAGAGAATATGTAGACCTAGACAGTGTTCTATAACTGGTATAGAGAATATGTAGACCTAGACAGTGTTCTATAACTGGTATAGAGAATATGTAGACCTAGACAGTGTTCTATAACTGGTGTAGAGAATATGTAGACCTAGACAGTGTTCTATAACTGGTATAGAGAATATGTAGACCTAGACAGTGTTCTATAACTGGTATAGAGAATATGTAGACCTAGACAGTGTTCTATAACTGGTATAGAGAATATGTAGACCTAGACAGTGTTCTATAACTGGTGTAGAGAATATGTAGACCTAGACAGTGTTCTATAACTGGTATAGAGAATATGTAGACCTAGACAGTGTTCTATAACTGGTATAGAGAATATGTAGACCTAGACAGTGTTCTATAACTGGTATAGAGAATATGTAGACCTAGACAGTGTTCTATAACTGGTATAGAGAATATGTAGACCTAGACAGTGTTCTATAACTGGTATAGAGAATATGTAGACCTAGACAGTGGTCTATAACTGGTATAGAGAATATGTAGACCTAGACAGTGTCCTATAACTGGTATAGAGAATATGTAGACCTAGACAGTGGTCTATAACTGGTATAGAGAATATGTAGACCTAGACAGTGGTCTATAACTGGTATAGAGAAAAGGTAGACCTAGACAGTGTTCTATAACTGGTGTAGAGAATATGTAGACCTAGACAGTGTTCTATAACTGGTATAGAGAATATGTAGACCTAGACAGTGTTCTATAACTGGTATAGAGAATATGTAGACCTAGACAGTGTTCTATAACTGGTATAGAGAATATGTAGACCTAGACAGTGTTCTATAACTGGTATAGAGAATATGTAGACCTAGACAGTGTTCTATAACTGGTATAGAGAATATGTAGACCTAGACAGTGTTCTATAACTGGTATAGAGAATATGTAGACCTAGACAGTGTTCTATAACTGGTATAGAGAATATGTAGACCTAGACAGTGTTCTATAACTGGTATAGAGAATATGTAGACCTAGACAGTGTTCTATAACTGGTATAGAGAATATGTAGACCTAGACAGTGTTCTATAACTGGTGTAGAGAATATGTAGACCTAGACAGTGTTCTATAACTGGTGTAGAGAATATGTAGACCTAGACAGTGTTCTATAACTGGTATAGAGAATCTGTAGACCTAGACAGTGTTCTATAACTGGTATAGAGAATATGTAGACCTAGACAGTGTTCTATAACTGGTATAGAGAATATGTAGACCTAGACAGTGTTCTATAACTGGTATAGAGAATATGTAGACCTAGACAGTGTTCTATAACTGGTATAGAGAATATGTAGACCTAGACAGTGTTCTATAACTGGTATAGAGAATATGTAGACCTAGACAGTGTTCTATAACTGGTGTAGAGAATATGTAGACCTAGACAGTGTTCTATAACTGGTATAGAGAATATGTAGACCTAGACAGTGTTCTATAACTGGTATAGAGAATATGTAGACCTAGACAGTGTTCTATAACTGGTATAGAGAATATGTAGACCTAGACAGTGTTCTATAACTGGTATAGAGAATATGTAGACCTAGACAGTGTTCTATAACTGGTATAGAGAATATGTAGACCTAGACAGTGGTCTATAACTGGTATAGAGAATATGTAGACCTAGACAGTGTCCTATAACTGGTATAGAGAATATGTAGACCTAGACAGTGGTCTATAACTGGTATAGAGAATATGTAGACCTAGACAGTGGTCTATAACTGGTATAGAGAATATGTAGACCTATACAGTGTTCTATAACTGGTATAGAGAATATGTAGACCTAGACAGTGTTCTATAACTGGTATAGAGAATATGTAGACCTAGACAGTGTTCTATAACTGGTATAGAGAATATGTAGACCTAGACAGTGTTCTATAACTGGTATAGAGAATATGTAGACCTAGACAGTGTTCTATAACTGGTATAGAGAATATGTAGACCTAGACAGTGTTCTATAACTGGTATAGAGAATATGTAGACCTAGACAGTGTTCTATAACTGGTATAGAGAATATGTAGACCTAGACAGTGGTCTATAACTGGTATAGAGAATATGTAGACCTAGACAGTGTTCTATAACTGGTATAGAGAATATGTAGACCTAGACAGTGGTCTATAACTGGTATAGAGAATATGTAGACCTAGACAGTGGTCTATAACTGGTATAGAGAATATGTAGACCTAGACAGTGTTCTATAACTGGTATAGAGAATATGTAGACCTAGACAGTGTTCTATAACTGGTATAGAGAATATGTAGACCTAGACAGTGTTCTATAACTGGTATAGAGAATATGTAGACCTAGACAGTGTTCTATAACTGGTATAGAGAATATGTAGACCTAGACAGTGTTCTATAACTGGTATAGAGAATATGTAGACCTAGACAGTGGTCTATAACTGGTATAGAGAATATGTAGACCTAGACAGTGTTCTATAACTGGTATAGAGAATATGTAGACCTAGACAGTGTTCTATAACTGGTATAGAGAATATGTAGACCTAGACAGTGTTCTATAACTGGTATAGAGAATATGTAGACCTAGACAGTGTTCTATAACTGGTATAGAGAATATGTAGACCTAGACAGTGTTCTATAACTGGTATAGAGAATATGTAGACCCAGACAGTGTTCTATAACTGGTATAGAGAATATGTAGACCCAGACAGTGGTCTTTATTATTACAGGTATTAGTGTCATAACGTTTTTTATTACCCTACTATTTTCCATGTGCTTATGTATATTTTTCCTCTAGTTCATTAGTGATAATCAGTATGCCGGTGATGGTGAGACAGGGAATCGGTAGCTTCAGGCTGCCTCCTTTGAAGTAGCAGTCATGGCCCTTTTGTCATGTTTAGTCATTGGCCTGTTCACTGTATATCTCTGCCCTGCCATCTTGTGGAGCTTTCACTTACTGTTTCCTATTTAATTAATGTTGCATTTACTCTGAGAGAACCAAACATTAGGAACAGCTTCCTCATATTGACTTGCACTCCCCTAGGGCTGTGGCGGTCACGACATATTGACTTGCCCTCCCCTAGGGCTGTGGCGGTCACGACATATTGACTTGCACTCCCCTAGGGCTGTGGCGGTCATGATATATTGACTTGCACTCCCTTAGGGCTGTGGCGGTCATGACATATTGACTTGCACTCCCCTAGGGCTGTGGCGGTCATGACATATTGACTTGCACTCCCCTAGGACTGTGGCGGTCATGACATATTGACTTGCACTCCCCTAGGACTGTGGCGGTCATGACATATTGACTTTCACTCCCCTAGGACTGTGTCGGTCACGACATATTGACTTGCACTCCCCTAGAACTGTGGCGGTCACGACATATTGACTTGCACTCCCCTAGGACTGTGGCGATCACGACATATTGACTTGCACTCCCCTAGGACTGTGTCGGTCACGACATATTGACTTGCACTCCCCTAGGACTGTGGCGGTCACGACATATTGACTTGCACTCCCCTAGGACTGTGGCGGTCACGACATATTGACTTGCACTCCCCTAGGACTGTGGCGGTCACGACATATTGACTTGCACTCCCCTAGGGCTGTGGCGGTCACGACATATTGACTTGCTATCCCCTAGGGCTGTGGCGGTCATGACATATTGACTTGCACTCCCCTAGGGCTGTGGCGGTCATGACATATTGACTTGCTCTCCCCTAGGACTGTGGCGGTCACGACATATTGACTTGCACTCCCCTAGGACTGTGTCGGTCACGACATATTGACTTGCACTCCCCTAGGACTGTGGCGGTCACGACATATTGACTTGCACTCCCCTAGAGCTGTGGCGGTCATGACATATTGACTTGCACTCCCCTAGGACTGTGGCAGTCACGACATATTGACTTGCACTCCCCTAGGACTGTGGCGGTCACGACATATTGACTTGCACTCCCCTAGGACTGTGGCGGTCACGACATATTGACTTGCACTACCCTAGGGCTGTGGCGGTCACGACATATTGACTTGCACTCCCCTAGGGATGTGGCGGTCACGACATATTGACTTGCACTCCCCTAGGGCTGTGGCGGTCACGACATATTGACTTGCACTCCCCTAGGGCTGTGGCGGTCACGACATATTGACTTGCTCTCCCCTAGGGCTGTGGCGGTCATGACATATTGACTTGCTCTCCCCTAGGGCTGTGGCGGTCATGACATATTGACTTGCACTCCCCTAGGGCTGTGGCGGTCACGACATATTGACTTGCTCTCCCCTAGGGCTGTGGCGGTCATGACATATTGACTTGCACTCCCCTAGGGCTGTGGCGGTCACAACATATTGACTTGCACTCCCCTAGGACTGTGGCGGTCAAAACATATTGACTTGCACTCCCCTAGGGCTGTG
Source organism: Salvelinus fontinalis (assembly GCF_029448725.1). Lineage (NCBI taxonomy): Eukaryota > Metazoa > Chordata > Actinopteri > Salmoniformes > Salmonidae > Salvelinus > Salvelinus fontinalis. Next base: position 95,493,720 of record NC_074665.1, on the reverse strand, counting down.
GCGGTCATGACATATTGACTTGCACTCCCCTAGGACTGTGGCGGTCATGACATATTGACTTGCACTCCCCTAGGACTGTGGCGGTCACGACATATTGACTTGCACTCCCCTAGGACTGTGGCGGTCATGACATATTGACTTGCACTACCCTAGGGCTGTGGCGGTCACGACATATTGACTTGCACTCCCCTAGGGATGTGGCGGTCACGACATATTGACTTGCACTCCCCTAGGGCTGTGGCGGTCACGACATATTGACTTGCACTCCCCTAGGGCTGTGGCGGTCACGACATATTGACTTGCTCTCCCCTAGGGCTGTGACGGTCATGACATATTGACTTGCTCTCCCCTAGGGCTGTGGCGGTCATGACATATTGACTTGCACTCCCCTAGGGCTGTGGCGATCATGACATATTGACTTGCACTCCCCTAGGGCTGTGGCGATCATGACATATTGACTTGCACTCCCCTAGGGCTGTGGCGGTCATGACATATTGACTTGCACTCCCCTAGGGCTGTGGCGATCATGACATATTGACTTGCACTCCCCTAGGACTGTGGCGGTCATGACATATTGACTTGCACTCCCCTAGGACTGTGTCGGTCACGACATATTGACTTGCACTCCCCTAGGACTGTGGCGGTCACGACATATTGACTTGCACTCCCCTAGGACTGTGGCGGTCATGACATATTGACTTGCACTCCCCTAAGGCTGTGGCGGTCATGACATATTGACTTGCACTCCCCTAGGACTGTGGCGGTCATGACATATTGACTTGCACTCCCCTAGGACTGTGGCGGTCATGACATATTGACTTGCACTCCCCTAGGACTGTGTCGGTCACGACATATTGACTTGCACTCCCCTAGGACTGTGGCGGTCACGACAT